>NW_020837955.1:527452-704768 GCF_003676395.1 Aethalodelphis obliquidens
CTTTCATGTGTTTGTTGGCAATCTGTATATCTTCTTTGGAGAAATGTCTATTTAGGTCTTCTTCCCATTTTTGGATTGGGTTGTTTGTTTTTCTGATATTGAGCTGCATGAGATGCTTGTATATTTTGAAGATTAATCCTTTGTCAGTTGCTTCATTGGCAAATATTTTCTCCCATTCTGAGGGTTGTCTTTTCGTCTTGTTTATGGTTTCCCTTGCTGTGCAAATGCTTTTAAGTTTCATAGGTCCCATTTGTTTTTGTTTTTATTTCCATTTCTCTGGGAGGTGGGCCAAAAAGGATCTTGCTGTGATTTATGTCATAGAGTGTCCTGCCTATGCTTTCCTCTAAGAGTTTTATAGTTTCTGGCCTTACGTTTAGGTCTTTAATCCATTTTGAGTTTATTTTTGTGTATAGTGTTAGGGAGTGTTCTAATTTCATTCTTTTACATGTAGCTGCCCAGTTTTCCCAGCACCACTTATTGAAGAGGCTGAATTGTATTGTATACAATTGAAGAATTGTATATTCTTGTCTCCTTATCAAAGATAAGGTGACCATATGTGTGGGTTTAACTCTGGGCTTTCTATCCTGTTCCATTGATCTATATTTCTGTTTTTGTGCCAGCACCATACTGTCTTGATTATTGTAGCTTGTAATATAGTCTAAAGTCAGGGAGCCTGATTCCTCCAGCTCCATTTTTCTTTCTCAAGATTGCTTTAGCTATTCAGTGTCTTTTGTGTTTCCATACACATTGTGAAATTTTTTGTTCTAGTTCTGTGAAAAATGCCTTTGGTAGTTTGATGTGATTGCACTGACTCTGTAGATTGCTTTGGGTAGTATAGGCATTTTCACAATGTTGATTCTTCCAATCCAAGAACATGGTATATCTCTCCATTTGTTTGTATCATCTTTAATTTCTTTCATCAGTATCTTATAGTTTTCTGCATACAGGTCTTTTGTCTCCCTAGGTAGGTTTATTCCTAGGTATTTTATTCTTTTTTTTGCAATGGTAAATGGGAGTGTTTCCTTAATTTCTCTTTCAGATTTTTCATCATTAGCGTATAGGACTGCAAGAGATTTCAGTGCATTAATTTTGTATCCTGCTACTTTACCAGATTCATTGATTAGCTCCAGTGGTTTTCTGGTAGCATCTTTAGGATCCTCTATGTATAGTATCATGTCATCTGCAAACAGTGACAGTTTTACTTCTTCTTTTCTTATTTGGATTCCTTTTATTTCTTTTTCTTCTCTGATTGCTGTGGCTAAAACTTCCAAAACTCTGTTGAATAACAGTGGTGAGAGTGGGCAACCTCGTCTTGTACCTGATCTTAGTGGAAATGGTTTCAGTTTTTCACCATTGAGAATGATGTTGGCTGTGGGTTTGTCATATATGGCCTTTATTACGTTGAAGTAAGTTCCCTCTGTGTCTACTTTCTGGAGTGTTTTTATCATAAATGGGTGTTGAATTTTGTTGAAAGCTTTCTCTGCATCTATTGAGATGATCATATGGTTTTTCTCCTTCAATTTGTTAATATGGTGTATCACATTGATTGATTTGCGTATATTGAAGAATCCTTGCATTCCTGAGATAAACCCCTCCTGATCTTGGTGTGTGATCCTTTTCATGTGCTGTTGGATTCTGTTTTCTAGTATTTTGTTGAGGATTTTTGCATCTATGTTCATCAGGCACTGAAACCAAATCAATATACAAATGGAAAACAAGCTGAATGTCCATCAATAGGAGAATGGTTGAAGAAGTTATGGTACCTTCACATAAAGCAAGAAATATGTGGCAGTTTAAGGACAAGGGAAACAATGAGATACTATTGCACACACATTAGATTGAGAAGGATGCAAATGTCTCAAAGTGCAAAGTGGGTCAGTGATGTAGGGAAACAGCAACTCAGGAACAGCTCTTAGGGTGAAAATTGGTAGAATCCCTTTGGAAAACAGTCGGCAATATATAGAAAACTTAACACGTGGTCTGCAAACTTTGGTGTCTACTCCTAGGGATGTTCCCCAGAAAAACTCATTCAGGAGAGCACCAAGAGACAAGACATATGTGGAAGCTTATTGTGGTGTGGCTTGCAACAGCCAGAAATTAAAGACCACCCACACGTCCACCAGCAGGGAAGTGGGTGAACACAGTGGTTTACTTACATGGTGGTGCACTACACAGAAGCTAAAATGAATGGATGACACCTATCTGTGTCAACTGGCTACTCTTTAAAACAGAATGACCACTGGAAAAAAAGCAAGTCACAGAATGATTGGGTTAAATGATGTAGATTAGATGAAAACACATTCTGCTGCGTGTGTGTGTGTGTGTGTCTGTGTGTGTATGTGTGTGTGTGTGTACCACACAGGTATATGCAGTCATAGTGAGAGAACATGGATGCTGGGTTATGACCTGTGTGGGATTCTCCATGTCCCTGCCCGGCTGATTGAGTGACGAGAGCCAGCTGGACTTGCCAGCTTTTGACATACTGGAGATTATTCTTAGTTGTTACTTCCAAACTCTAATCTGGAAGCCTGTGAGTTCATATGAAAGAGGAACTATAAGAATATGCAGACGGTGCAAAATTCAGTGTTTCCTGAACGGAAGCAGAGGAGGAGGTCTGAAAAGGACAGATGAGTAGAAGGAGGAAGAAACGATGATTAGATCTAAGAAAGGGGCAGACTATCTCACCAGAAAACCTTCTGCCCCATTCCCTAGACCCTGCCAGAGCCCCGTCTCTGTAAAACCAACACACCACTGAATCCACCTCTCCCTGGGGAAGGGGTGTTTCTCAAAGGGTGCTGCATGGAGCAATCGTTCTGCACGATGTTAAAAGTCGTATGTCAAATTCTCTTGGGACACACTGGGTTTTAAAAAAAAAAGAGGGCTTCCCTCATGGTGCAGTGGTTGAGAGTCCGCCTGCCGATGTAGGGGACACGGGTTTGTGCCCCGGTCCGGGAAGATCCCACATGCCGCGGAGAGGCTAGGCCCGTGAGCCATGGCCGCTGAGCCTGCGCATCCGGAGCCTGTGCTCCGCAATGGGAGAGGCCACAACAGTGAGAGGCCTGTGTGCCGCAAAAAAAAAAAAAAAAATTAACCAGGGTCCTTACCCCAGAACTTCTCAGAATCCTCAATGCTTATGTGCATTGTGAACCTCTAAAAGGGGGATGTGATAAACAGTTTCCCAAACTTTTTTTTACCATGGGACCCTCTTCTGGGGAGAAAGTTTTGGGACCAGTTGCTCCAGTGCACACTTTGGAAAATACTGGGTTAAGACAAAATGCCTGTAAGACTGATTTATCAGTCATTAACTGAATTAGTGTGGAACTGATAAGATTTGCTGTCCACTCTCTTAACAGGACACAAACTAGCCTGATTCTCTGGAAGCTGTTTAACTCACCACAGTCTAGGACTCCCTCCTTCCACAAGGCCAGAAGCACGTGGAGTGCTCACTGTAGGGGCTTTCCCTGGGTGGTTGAAGTGGGGAGGGAAGCTGTGGAAGGGGCATATGAACACCAGCCCTTTAGGATGGGAATGGGCGGTGCATAGGTCTTGGACAATGCCTTGTGCACTGCACCAACTACAAAAGTCTCAAAACACATCATATGGTGCCTGAGCTGAGAGGCTTACTCACAAATATTCTACAACAAATTGCAAATTCATAGACCCTTAACATTATGCACTGCATTAGCAGATTATTCTTCCAAACCTGGTACTAAAAATCATAAAAATTTCATTAAAAAATTTTATTTTGGAAAAGAATATATAAATATATGTATGTATGTGTATATATGCACTCACACACTCACATATGCATAAAAATGCACAAGACATCTGTATAAGCAACATCCAGATCGAGAATCAGAACATTGCTAGTAGCCTCCACACCCACTGCCCACTCAACCTCCCCGATCACCTTGATTTTGCGATAATCGGTTCCGGCTATTGTTTATTGTTCCACTACTATACAACTTTGCCTAAGCAATATAATTTCAAACCTCATGGACTGGCCAGACATGTGTCTGGTTTCTATTCTTTAGCACTGTGTTAGTGAGGTTTGTTCATGTTGCTGTGGGTACCAACAGTTCACTGCTCTTCGTTGCAGCGTAGAGTTATCACAATTTATTTATTTGTTCTACTTCTGATGGACATTGGGTGGCTTCCATTTTTTTGGCTCTCATAAATAATACTGTTGTGACCATCTGTGTACATGTATCCAGGTGCACCTGCACACCTGGATTTAGATCCAGGAGTAGAATTTCTGAGTCAAAGATTATAATGTAGCTTCAGTTTCACCAAATATTGCAAAACTGTGTTCTACAGAGGTTGTTTCAATTTATATCCCTGTCAGCAGTGTATGAGTCTTCCCATCCCTTCATACCTTCTTTAACACTTGGGTATTGTCAAGTTGTTTCAGTTTTGCCCGTGTGTGTGTGTGTGTGTGTGTGTGTGTGTGCAGCAGTAGTAGCAGTAGCTCATTGTGATCTTACTTTTGATTCCTCTGATAACAAATGAGGTTGAGCACCTTTTCGTAAACTTGCTGCTTATACTTTGTGCAGTGACTGAAGTGTCCATTTTTCTACTGAATTGACAATGCTCTTCTTGCAGATTTGTAGGGGTTCTTGGTACATGATAAATAATAATTCTTGTCCATCACTCTGTGAACTTTCTCCTCACTCTTTTTGTGGTGTCTTGTAGTGAACTGAAGTTCCTCACTTTGAGATAGGTGAGTTTATTCTTTTCCTCTATGGTTAGTACATTTTGAGTCTTGTTTGAAAAATCTTTTTTCTTTGAGGTCATGAAGAAGAATCTTCTATAGTTTAAAAGTTTTATAGTTTTGCCTTTAACATTTAAGTCTATTCAACCCAACAATGAGTTTTCTGAATGATATGATGTAGAGTCCAATTTCTTCTCCTCTTTCTCTTCCTCCACTTTTCTCTCTCTGTTCTGTATGGGTTCCCAATAGTCCCACACTACTCATGGTCAGAGCCTCTGTAATATATTAAGTATCCATGTGTGTATGGCCCTGTTTCTCATTTTCCATTCTGTTTCATGGAAATGTAAGTTTTTGAAGGAAGGGGGGATAGAGCTAAAGATAATTTTGAGACTGAGGCAATCAGTGGCCTCAGTGGGGATTTCTCAACCACTGGACAGCAGTGGGTCCATGAAAGGGGGAAAGAATAAGGGGCTAAGAGAAAAGAGATGTCTTTACAAATTAGAAAAGTTAAAAAAATAGAAGATACCACCCAGCTACAGCAAGGATTAGTGAAATAGGTATCTACACACTGATCATGAAAAATGGTTACAGATTTTTGAAGAGAAATTTGTCTATATATACTAATAACTTCTACTATTTGACTTAGTAATTTCATTTCTGGGTATCTATCCTGAGGAAATACTTAATAATACACAAAAAAAGGAAAGATTTTCACATTGTTTATAAGAATAAAAAATTAAAAACCTCCTAAATGTCCAGTCAGGTTGGTGTTTAAGTAAAGTATCGTGCATCCATACAATGAAATATTATATAAAAACTAGAATCATGTTTGTGATGAGATTTTTTAAATATGGGGAAATGATTTTGCTATACTTCCAAGGGAAAAAAAGGAGGCTGTCAACTCATGTATACAATATAATCCCAAAGAAATAAAAGTGAAATGGATGGATTACAGGTATTTTTCCTGCTTCTACATTATTCTGCTTCTACATTATTCCCCTTCTCTTGCTTTACTGGATTGAAAAAAAAAACAAAACCTGACATATTACATATTCCTTGTAAGAATTTGAACTATAGAGGAATATGTGACAAGTGTAACAGTCATCACTCTCCAAAAGCACCCCCCAACCCCCGTCCCTGCCCAGTTAACCATGCTGACTGTTCCTTCCCTTGGAAGGAGTCTCAAACTCAAATGTCTCCAGGGGCCAAAGTAGGAAATGAAAGAAGCCTTGATATAGATGATAGACTGGTGTTGGACTGGGGAAACCTAGAGAATGAGCCCTGTTTACTCAGAATTCCACAATGACCCATTAAACACATTTATAGGCTGGATACAGTCCACTGACCACCACTTTCCAGATGTGCACTCTTGCTCATGTATTATTTTTAAAAACAGTTATATTGAGATATAATTTACATACAATAAAATTCATCCCTTAAAAGTATCCAATTATGAGGTTTGTAGCATATTTACAGAGTTGAGCAACCATCACCATAATCTAATTTTGGAATATGTTCACCCCAAAAGAAACTTTGTACCCATTAATGGTCATTCCCCATGTCCCACCCCCAACTTTCAGCTCTAGGCAACTACTAATCTACTAATGTGTGTCCATAGACTTGCCTCTTCTGGACATTTCACATAAATAGAATCATACACCATGTGGCCTTTTGTATATGACCTTTTCATTTATTATAATGTTTTTGAGGTTCATCTATAGTTCAGCATGTATCCATAGTTCAATGCCAAATAATATTCCATTGCATGGATATACAGCAGTTTATTTATCCATTCATCAATTAACAGAATTTAGGTTGTTTCTACTTTGGGTGTATTATGGATAGTGTTATTATAAATATTTGTGTATAAGTTTTTTTGTGTGTGTAGAAATATGATTTCATTAGTTTTGTGTAAGTACCTAGAGGTAGAAGTGCTAAACTGTTTTCCAAAGTGGCTGCTTCATTTTACATTGCACCAGCAATATATGCAGGCTCGAGTTTTTCCACATGCTTCATAGCACTTCTTATTATCTGTCTTTTTAATTCCAACCATCCTAGTGTGTGTGAAGTGGTATCTCATTGTGCTTTCAATTTGCATTTTCTTGATGACTAATAGTTTTGAGCATCTTTGCATGTGCTTATTGGCCATTTATATATTTGCTCTGGAGAAGTGTTTATTCATTCCTCTTTATGGCCAAAATATATTACATTATATAGATATACCACTGACATTCATCAGTTCATGAACATTTGGGTTGTATTCACCTTTTGGCTATTATGGATAATGCTATAAATATTCATGCACAGGTATATTTGTGTGAACATAAGTTTTCATTTCTCCTGGGTATATGCTTAGGTATGGAATTGCTGGATCATATGGTTGCTCTGTGTTTAATAGATTGAGGAACTATCAGACTGTTTTCCAAAGCAGCTGTTACATTTTACATTTCCACCAGCAGTGTATGAGGGTTCGGACTTCTCCACATCCTCACGTTGTTATTATTTGACTTTTTGATTCTAGCCATCCTCGGGAGTGTGAAGTGGTATCTCACTGTGGTGCTGATCTGCATTTCCATGATGAATAATGATGTCAAGCATCTTTTCATGTACTTATTGGTCATTTGTATATCTTCCTTGTAAAAATATCAATTCAGGTCCTTGCCGATTTTTAAATTGGATTATTTATCTTTTATCATTAAGTTGTAAGAGTTCTTTATGTACTGGATCCAAGTCCCGTAACAGATACATGATTTGCAAATATTTTTTCCCATTCTGTGCGTTGTTCTTTCACTTTCTTGGGGTGTCCTTGAAGCATAGAAGTTTTAAAATTTGATGACATCGACTTATCTGTATTTCTTTTGTTGCTTATGCTTTCATGGTCATATATAAAAATCCTTTGCCAAATTCAGAGTCATGAAGATTTATCCATGTTTTCTTCAAAGTTTTATAGTTTTAGCTCTTACATTTAGGTGTTTGATCTATTTTAACTTAATTTACTTATGTGGTGTGAGGTAAGGGTTCAACTTCATTCTTTTGCACGTGGCTATTCAGTTGTCCCAACACCATTTGTGGAAAAGACTTCTTTCCCCATTGAATGGTCGTGTTGCCTCTGTTGAAAACTAATTGACCGTAAGTGTAAGGGCTTAGTTCTGGGCTCTCAATTCTATTTCATTGATCTATACGTCTATCCTTATGTGAATACTACATTGTCTTGACTATTGCAGTGGTGTAGTACTTGGGATATTGAGAAGTGTGAATCATCCAACTTTGTTTACTTTTTTTTCAAGATTGTTTTGACTACTCTGGGTTCCTTGCATTTCCAAATGAATTTTAGAATCAGCTTGTCAATTTCTGCAAAAAAGTCAGCAGGGATTTTGATAGCGATTGTGTTGAATTTGTACATTGCTTTGGGGAGTATTGCCATTTAAACAATGTAAGTCCTTTGGTCCATGAACATGAGATGTCTTTCATCTTATTTAGCTCTTCTTTAATTAATTTCAACAGTATTTTGTAGTTTTCATTGTGTAAGTCTTAAAATTCTTTTGTTAAATTTATTCATAAATATTTTATTCCTTTTGATGCTATTGTAAATGGAACTGTTTTCTTATTTTCATTTTAAATTATTGATTGCTCACAAATAGAAAACAACTGAATTTTGCATATTGGTCTTATATGCTGCAATATTGCTTGTTTTCAGTTCCAGTGATTTTTTTGGTGAATTCCTTAGGATTTTCTACACACAAGGCCATGTCCTCTGTGAATAGCAATGGTTTTACTTATTGTTCTCCATTACGGATGTTTTTTCTTCCTTCTTGTCTAATTGCCCTGGCTAGAACCTCCAGTACAATGTTGAGTAGAAGTGGCAAAAGCTGATACACTTATCTTGTTCCTGGATCTTAGGAGGAAGGCATGCAGTCTTTTCCCATTAAGTATGATGTTAACTGTGAACTTTTTGTAGATGCACTTTATCAGGTTGAGGAAGTTCCCTTCAGTTCCTATTTTTTGAGTGTTTTTTAAAATTTTTGTCAAATGCTTTCTTGTGTGTCTATTAAGATGATCATGTATTGTTTTTGACCATGTATTTTTTGTTCTTTCTTCATATGGTATATTACATTAATTGATTTTTGGATGTTAAACCAACCTTGCATACTTGGAATCAATTCCACCTCTTCATATTGTATAATGTCTTTTATGTGCTGCTGGATTTTGTTTGCTGATATTTTGTTGAAAATATTTGTATCTATATTCATAAAAGATATTGATGTGTAGTTTTCTTATGACATCTGGTTTGGGTATAATACTGGCCTCATACAATGAGTTGAGACAAGTTCTCTCCTTTTCTATTTTTTGGAAGAGTTTATGCAGGGTTGGTATTAATTTTTTAAATGTTTGCTATAAGTCACCAGTGAAGCCATATGGGCCTGGGCTTTCCTTTGTAGGAAGTTTTAAAATTACTTAGTAGGAAGTTTTAAAATTAATTTAAAGTTAGTATTCACTCTCTTTTCTTGTGATCAGTCTATTCATTTGATTTGTTCTTGAGTCAGCTTTGGCAGTTTCTGTCTAAGGCATTTGTCCTTTTCATCTAAGTTATTTAATTGGTTGGTATACAATTGTTCATGCTATTCCCTTTCATTCGTTTTAATTTCTGTGAGGTTGGTATTGATGTTCCCTCTCTTATTTCTAATTTTAATAAATTGAGTCTTCTCTTTTTTCTTAGTCTGTTAGCTAAAGATTTGTCAATTTTCTTATAGATTATGTATCACATTTATAACTGAATTATTATAAGAAGACATAAAAAGTGAAGGGTAATTCCTACAATGGGAGTGGGAGAACATCAAGGTGAATTGAAGCCTTTACTGTCCCATTCCTCCTAAATGCCAATACGGTTGATCCCAAGTTTTTCATAACTCTTTCACCATCTCTGCCTGGAGTGGTGGTAAGGTGGAACTTGGGTATTGAGGAGCACTGAAGGGATCTGGTCCCTTGGTCATCATGTACCAGCAATGATGGGCCATAAACTGTGGGCAGGGTTATGCCCCCGAGATAGAAGACACCATGGCCCCAAGCCATTTGGTCTGATGTCAGAACTCACCGATACTCTTTTTGCCGTGTTTCCAGTTCTTTACATCTGTGCTGCTTGAGAATGTGAATTTGGTCATCACAGGCCAACTTTGCTGTGAGAAAAGGACATGGGTGAGAAGAGCCTAGGGAAGCACATTAATAACATCCAGTTTTCAGGTTTCCCTCAGACACCCTTCCTGAGCCAAGTGCTTTATGTGTATCGTCTCATTTAAGCCTCGGAACACTCCCTCATTTTATAGCAAAGAAATGGGGGCGTGGGGAGGTTGAATAGATTTGCCCTTGAACTTTACCCAAGGTCACAACCTAATTAGTGGATTTTCAACACAAGACTCAAATCCCATGCTGTTAGCTAACTCTCTTTATAAAAGACAAATCCAGTTCCTCCTCCTCCTGTCTGCTCACTCAGCAAGCCTGGGGGCTCTGAACCTCGGGGTTCTGAGAATCACATCCAGATACATAAGCCAGGCTTGGTTCTCATCGTGAATTACAGGAAGGCAGACCAATGATTCTCTGGCAGGCAGTGTGCCCATCTCTGGCCTGCCTGTGGATTTCCACCTGGGGGCTCCCAGGACACTGCCTTTGCCAAGAATCGTGGGGCCCCTGGTGCAGAGCTGCTCTTCCACTTCAGAGGAAAGGCATTCCGTGATCTTTGGTGGATCTCTTCAAACCACTTCAGGGCAGTTCATTCCTGCATTTCTCACGCAGAGCAGAAATGGCCACTGCGGGTTTCCATGTTGCCTGAGAGAATAGCAGGGACTCATGGCTCTTGTGTTTCTAAGTCCAGTTGGTTGCTTCCTGGAGAAATGTGTGACTTAAGATTCAATACACAGATGCTGACACTGTCCAGTTTCCTGTGGTGGCTACACAGAGGAATGAGAATGGAGCTTATTCTAAAACAGCCTGTCATGTCCTAGAGTGTGGGCTTTAGAAGAGATGTTCTTGGGTTTGGGTTTGGACTAGGGCTGTGTCACTTACAGCTGTGTGACCTTGAGCAAGCTGCCTTAGCTTCTTCCCATGTAAAATGGAGATAATAATGCCTATTTCTAGGGCCATGGTGAGGATTTAGTGAGAGACTGCAGCAAATCACTCCATACAGTGCTTAGGACCAGTAAGTGCCTAGTAAATGGGAACCATGGTTATCACTGTTGTCCTTATAATTATCATGGACCTGAGCGTCCTCTTCCTCCCTCTAAGCCAGACTTCAAAGGTGTCTCATCTTTCATTTCAGCAGTGGGCAGGTGGCTAAGGGCACGGTTGGTCACACTTCTCAGGGCCTTTAGAGCAGGAGAGGTCAGATCGAGATTACCCTTTATACTATTATTTAGGGTAAAATCAGTGAACACAGTCAACGGAACCCCGACTGGCAGGATTCCAGAGCATCTCCTGGAAAGGAGGCCTCTGCAGTGAAGAGCTTCTCCAGCTCTCTGTGGTGAAGAGCCGGCTTTTTAAAACTTCCATTCCATCACAGACTGACATTTTTGTAAATAAGTGGGGAGGCTCTAGGCCATTGAAGGCAAGGTGAGTATTAAATGTAACAACAGCTGTCACTGGCACATTCATCATCTCTTATCCACCCTTAAAGAACCTGCCTATTTCTCAGGCACCTTGTTCTGAGGAGCTGTATCTCTTTAGCTTTACTGTATGAATAAGTCAGAGAACGTGTAAAATTGCAACCTACCAAGTTTCAAATGGCATATAGCATCCTTCTTCCTGGCCCCACTGACTAACAGAACTTCTGGGAACAAGGCAGGTGACAAAGCCTGAACTGACTACAGCAGAGTTCAGGGGGACAGATTCCAAAAGACTGATATGAGTCTTTCACATAGATGCTTGGAATCCCTGGGAACACAGTGACCCACTGATCTTCCTCTTTGGGCCCCAGTGCCAAGCCTGGGACTGGAGCTGCCTCAGGCAGAGGTGCAATGGGCCAGAGAGCTCTGTGAGGCTCAGAACTGTTGGGTGCTGGTCTGCAATGAGGTGAGAACAGAGGTTGAGTGTACAGGTTTACAAACTTAGAGTAACTTGCTAAAATACTTCTGACTGTTGCATCTGATAATAAAAACAGGGCTTGTATTTTGAATGGCTTTGGTTTGTTTTTTATTTCCTTTTTCTAGTAGTTAGTTTTTATTGTATTTTACAAAAATGTCAATCACCACAGAGAGAGCCCTCTGACTTCTATGGTCACCCCAAGTGCAGTGGTGAAATATTAGATTCCAGAGGTTTCTATGTGGTGAGTGATTGAATCGCTTGTGGGCTGGGCCCCCTCATTTCCAGGTTGGCCAAAGGGTTGGTTGTCGTGCCATGTGGTGGACCAAAGATGGCCACAAATTCTTTGACATTCCTTTCATTGAGAGGAGGTCTATGTTCCCCTTGAGTCTGGGTGGGCTCTGTGACTGCTTGGACCAATAGAACGTGGTAGAAGTTACACTGGGCCAGTTTCCAGGGCCAGGCTTGAAGAAATTGACAGCTTCCACTTTCTGTCTCTTGCTTTTGGAAGCCAGCCACCACAAAAAGAAGTGCAACTACCCTGAGACCACAAAGCTGTGAGAAGCCCAGGCTCTAAGGGGAAGCCTTAAAAATGAGATGCCACGTGGAGAGGGAGAGACCACGGAGCCCTGAAGCACACGAGAGGAGAACCATCTTAGAAGCGAATCCTCTAGCCCTTCCCCTCTCAGCGGATGCCCCATGGCTCACAGAGGGACCACCCAGCTGAGCCTTTCCCAAATTCCTGACCCCTAAGATCATGAGCAAAATGAAATGGCTGTTTCAAGCCACTAAGAGTGCTACCCAGCAACTGATAAGTGGAACATACTGGGTGGCTCCCATGTGCCCCTCCAGATCCACCCTTCACCTGTCCTGTCCCTGAAGGTCCCTGATCAATGCATCAATGGGCTTCACATTTGGTTCAGCCACTGGAAACCCTGACCAGAGACTGGAGGGTACGGGACAATGAGGAGAGGACACTTCTTCCCCAGCCTCTCTCTGTAGGGTCTCCCCAGGCTGTCTACATCTCTGCTGAGGACCAGAGCTCCTCCCAAGGCAGCTCTGGCTCCAGGACACTTCCCTTTTGGGTTATTCTCACATTCTTTCCCTTCTCCGACCCCACCAGGACTAGGATTTCTAATGGCCCTGCACGCTGGCCTACACCTTCTAAATATCCCAACTGGACAGTGCCGTATGCTTTTTTGTTGGAAAGAGATTCGGGGTCCGTGGGAAGAAGGACTACACATCCGAGACCGTGGGTATGAGGGGGGCAGGAGGGAGATGTGGAGCTCGTGTTTCTACAGTCCTGGTCAATGAGAAGTGCCCTGTCTGCAGCCTTTCCCATGCTGGCCACCGTAAGACACAGTGACTTTTGTGATCTTCCCTGCCATGAAGACAGGGGATAAAAATCCTTCCTGCCCCAATCATTTAGTTCAGAAATAATCTTGGAATTTTGTTTCTTTTTTTTTTTTTGAATTTTGTTTCTTAAGTTAAATTCCATGTCAGAAGCAACGGGATGTGGCCTGGTAGTTTTAAGAACACCAGGTAGAGAAGACCTTTTCCTCCTGTGTCTTGGTTTTCTTAGCTAAAATAGAGAGGGTACTAATCATTCTCATCTTACCTATGCTGCCAAAGTTCTGTGAAGAGCAAATGAACTAGTGATAGGAAATGTGTTGTCAGCTAGGAGGTGTTAATCTGTGGCACTGGAAGCAGCAGCTGTCCCCCTCCTCATTATTCTAGTGGATGCACTAGATCATTTCAGGTTTCGAGAGTGAGCACGCTGAAGGGTCATGACTAAGGTAAGGCAGGATTTTGCCAAGGCATGGATTTGACTCACACACGCTAAGAGGCTGGTGAGCAAGGGGGGCGTCATTCAGAGGGAAAGAGGCCTTAGCTGACCCCCGCCATCTGCTCCTCTCTCCTCCTCCTCCAGCCAGGCCAGCTGCGTGTCTCTTACCAAGAATGGCCTCCCGAGGAAGTACCAGATTGGGGTTTGCACATTTGAGGGTCTTGCTTAAGAGGGTATATTTTAGGTTCTTTTCTCTTTCAGCAAAAAGTGGGACTTCATGTTTAATGACTGGTGACCGTCGAACACCAGGCCTGCCCACAGTTCCTCTGAGCTGGCACTCAGGCACTCCTGGTCAACCCCTTCCTTGTCCTGGCCTGCATGGGGTCCCTGGAGCCCAAGCCCTACTGTGACCTCACAGAGAGGAGAGATGAGAACTCAGCTGAAGAACTGCCCATCCAGGGGCACGTCCCAGGGGTATGTGTTACTAGGGACCCCAGTTACCCTCTGGCAAAAAGGGGGTCATAATCTTCTCCTGGAGGATTTTATAGCAGAGAGGGGACATGGCTGGATGGAGCCTGGGGCCTGTCACTTCCCCCTCTGAACCTGGGGCTTGTTAGTACCTGGAGGAAGGTCACACCTCCTACAGGTGCATCGAGGCACGAAGCAGGTGCTCAACCACGGAGAGCATGGTTATTATTCCCATGGATACAGTTCTTCGAGGAAGGAGTGCCTGCAAACTCTCTCATTCTCCGGAAGCCCAGGGAGTGGAAGGGGACTGAGCCGCTCACCTCGTCCATCTCTCAGGACAATTTCGCTCTCGCCTGAGATCCAGCGGTAGCAGGGGAACTCAATGTAATCCCCGCAGGGCGTCTTCAGCGTGACGTACTTCAGGTACCAGTCGTCATGGAGCCAGTACTTGCGCTTCTCGATTCTGATCAGCTGGATGTCGCCCAGTTCATCATCAACTACAACATTGTAAGAATCAACCTGAGAAGGAGAAAAGCCAAGTCAGACCATCTGGGAGCTCCTGAGCCTTTGAATCACCCTCAATCCATGTAGCTCAGATGTCTGCCAAATGCCTGTCCTTGGCACGGCTCTGCTGCACCCTGGGTGACAGAGGTGCCCAATTCCCCAGCTCTACCCTTAGGAGATGGAAGTCTAGCGAGCAAGGGATGGCGCTGCTAGAGAGAGCCATTCTGCTGTCTGCGCACAGCCCAGTGCCAGGCCAGGCTCGGTGAGGGCCTCTGCAGCTGCCCCCACTCACAACAAGGGCAGCAAGGCTGCTGGCCCTGCTACCTTACAGGGCTAGATGGACAAACTGGCCCTCGCACACAAGGGCAGCCCTTTACAGCTTGCAAAGGGCTTGCTGACGTTGCTATAGATCCCACAACAACTTTGGGAGGGGTGGGGAGTTATGACCTGTGTCTCAGATGAAGACAGTGAGGTTCAGTAAGCCCCACTTCTACTACTAATTGGCAGAGCTGGAATTCCAATCCAGGTCTTTCCACCTCTCTCTCATTCTCAGTGGGGCAAATAACTGAGTGCAAACGGGGAGGCTCAGATAAAAGTGAAGTCACACAGTTCAAGCTGTCCTGGGGCCTCTGCAGTTCACGGAGCCACAGTGATGCCAAGAGAATCAGATAAGCAGTTTCCACTATATCCAAGGCACAGTAGTGGATTGAGGCTGGCCTTGCTACCTCAGGCCACGTGCAGCACTGCTCCCCAGGCTGCTGCCAGGCTCCTGACCCCAGGAGACGGGCTGGCACAGTGGCAGTGCAGGGCAGCCGCTCCATGGCTGCTGCATGATCTGCGGATGGCAGATGGGGAGGAAGGATGGGGGCTCAATCTTCGCATCGGGCGTTCCAAAGACCAGTATGTTTGGAGAGCCCCAGACTCAATGCCCTCTGAGGCACTTTCTAAGCCAGATTTCACCCATCTTTGAACTTCTTCCTCGGTGGCAGGCTTAGAGTTCTCAGTGTGATGGTGAAGTAAGTGGAGGGGAAGGGTGTTCATCTCGCACATGACCCCATGCATCCCCATTTCCATCCTTCTCCCTCCAAATGCCACTGGGAGGACTTCTTAAAGGGAGTGGGAAGTTGAACATTTTCAGCAAAGCCCTTGGCTCTGAGCACAGTGAGCAGCTCGCATGTCCTGGCTGCCTCAGATGCCAGATGCTTGTGGTCAGAAAGGGAAGTCTCTTCCTAGTGCCCGGTGGTCTGGGCCTGGGTCCTCAGTTAGAAACACTTTCTGGGGACAGAGGAGCCAGCCTGTGGGCTGGGTCTCTAACAGGTGTGCCAGCACATCTGTCCTGCCCAACCTGCAGGTCAAAGAACCCTCCTGCCCCACAGCATGGCCCCTGGGATACCAGGGGCCACAGGTGAGGTCACAGAGAGCATTGCCCCCCAGGGCCTGTGGGACCTCAGGCAGAGGGGCCTGTCTGTACCACAGGGCGCCGATCCGTGGGGAGAAGGCGGTAGGCCCCGGATAGAGTTGGGAGAGGAGTCCCAGTGAGGGGCTGGATGACCTAAGGAGCTGGGAGGAGGGAGAGGAAAGGAAGGACACAGCTCTTGTTGGGTGGCTTCCCAGGGGTGGGGAGAGAAGGGAGGCCCCTGAGCTGAGGCATCAGTGGGCCAGGGCAGGAAGGTTTTGATGGAGCAAGGGGCCCAGCGTCCACCTGGAGAAGCAGAGTGGGGACTGGTGGCTTAAGACTGGACGTTTGCAGGCCCCACCCCATCCGAAGTCCCACCTGCCACGAGTATCTGCAGAGAACCGTGGCCCTCTTGCGGGGTCAAGACAGAGATTCCCACCGAGGACTGGAGAGAGGGCAGTGAGGGGCAGAGGGCGAGGTGAGCCTGAGTGTCAGGGCAGCTCAGAAAGCCTCAGGGGCCTTGAGTTCACATCCCAGCTCCAAAGTAACTGACCATGGGCCAGGGCAAACTGTTTCACTCTCTGAGGCTATGTTTCTTCATCTGTCAAGGGGAGATCACGCTTAGCTTGCAGGACCATTGAGAAATCCAAACGACATGATGCCTGAGTGGGCTCCTTTCTCCAGAGGCACAGGCCACCAGCTGCTGTGTGTATCAGAACCACCTGGTCCTCCCTCCTTGACTCCTGGGGCGTCAGCAAGTCCCACACTGCCTGCGAGCGGCTCTGAGCTAGCATGGGCCCCTGCGCTGAGGTCCATGCTTGACTACATGTGCCACGTTGAGCAGCCAGAAGTAGAGACGGGAGGAAGACATTGAGCCCATGAGCAGAAACAACTTGGCTCAAAACCTGAAGGGAATTCCCGTGAGGATGGAGAAGGGGCCTTGAGGCCGAGTGAGAACCGGAGGCATTTTTGTTGCTGGCAGGGCAGGCCGAGCAACGGGAAGTCAGCGTGGGTTGGGGCCTGGGCCTGGGCTCGGGTTGGCTGCTCCAAGGGAAGTGGCTTTCCTGTGGCTCCGAGGGGCTACAGGAGGCTGCAGGCGTCTGGGAGGCTGAGGCGAAGCGGGAGAGGATGGCCATCTAAAGTAACAGGCGCCATAAGCATCTGAGGTGGGCGACTCTCACGGCAGGGAGGAGCCCGGGATCACAAAGGGAAGGGAGATGGGGCCCAGGGAGCCTCTCCAGGGCGATTCTCAGAGGGAGGGCCAGATGTCCAACTGAGGGTGGGGACTGATAAGGAAGAGACGGAGTAGCTTCTCTGAGAGAAGGGAGAGCAGGGTCACCCTGGGCACACCTATGGTGCAGTCACAGGAGAATGGGCCCTCCAGGTCACCCTTTCCCAATGACCCACAGGCACCTGGCAGAGGGCCCTGGAGTTTCACCCGGATGAAATCACTGGACAGACCTACAGGGACTCAGTAGGCCATCTGACAGGGTCTTGCAATGGGAGAGGACTGCCAGTCTGGCTTGTCTCTGGCTGGCCGTGGCTTCAGGCCCGGTGCTACAGGAGGTGAACCAGGGCCCAAGTTCAGTCCCACCTAACTCAGGCAGTCTCAGGGACAAAGTCTGGTGACACTGACACTGGCATCCAAGGGCGCCACTGCTGGAGAGTCACAGGGGATAGAGAGGGGCCTCCAGGAAGATCTCAGGGTCCTGTGTGTCAAACAGCAGAGTCAGGCCTTTGGAAGATACAAAGAGCTACGGGGTGTGACAACCTTCCTTCCTCCTCTCCCTGGGCCAGTATGCTCGGTGGATACTGTGTTTGTTGACTAATTTGCCTTGACACGTTAATATCACATGTCCATTCTGAACAGTGTACAGTATCAACAATGGATGGCACGGAGCATAACAGGCCCTCAAAAAATACAGGACATGTGCATGGCCGAGTGGATGGTTATCTCATTGTACAGTTGGAAACTGAGGCTCAGAGAGGTCAGGCAGCTACCATGCTAGTGAGTAACTGGTGGCCCCACGATTAGAACCCACACCTGTGTGATGGCCTAACCTGGGTTCCTCTCACTGTTTCCCATGGCCACATTGTGGGAAAAGCCTTGGCCTGGGAGCCAGGTGACCTGGCTTTGAGCCCTGGTTCAAGCCCTCCATGGAGTATGAAGGGGCAATGTGGGGTGGGGTGGAGGACAAGGAAAAGCTTCCTACAAGGTGGCATTTGAGGCAGCTCTTGGGAGTTGGTAAGATTTCAGAGGTGAGTTGAGTGGAGAAGAAGGGGAATGGGTAGGGCATTCTGAATGTAGAGAAAGGAGGTGGGGAATTCGCATGTGAGAGGAGGAGGCTGGAGCATGGAATTCTCGGGGCAGAGGTGGTGGGTGCAGTGGTCAGGCACTGGAAAGAGACATGGAGCCTGGGAAACGTGATATTCACCAGTCCTTTCTCAGAATGGCCAGTTTGCTGATTTCACCCGTTGCTCTCAATCCTCTATTGGATACACAGCTTTAAGGCTTTTGAATATTTCAGCAAATTGTTAGCTGGCCAGTTTTTTGCTTGATCTTTTTTTTTTAATTAATTAATTAATTTATTTTTGGCTGAGTTGGGTCTTCATTGCTCCGCACGGGCTTTCTCTAGTTGTGGCGAGCAGGGGCTACTCTTCGTTGTGGTGTGCGGGCTTCTTATTGTGGTGGCTTCTCTTGTTGCAGAGCAAGGGCTCTAGGTGCACAGTAGTTGTGGCATGTGGGCTCAGGAGTTGTAGCGCACGGGCTTAGCTGCTCCGTGGCATGTGGGATCTTCCTGGACCAGGGCTCGAACCCGTGTCCCCTGCATTGGCAGGTGGATTCTTAACCACTGCACCACCAGGGAAATCCTGCTTGATCTTTATATCAGCATTTAAAGAAAGGTTTCATTTGTTTCTGCCCCAGATCCCTGCTAGAGCAAGGACAGAGAAGAGTCATGATGTGGTCCAGCCTGGACTGCCTGTCCTGGAGGGGGCTAGTGAGGGGCTGGTGGGTGGTGGCGGGGGCTGTGGAGTAGAGACAGAGGGAGATGATTAAGGGGTGGACAAGGGAGAGGCTGGGGCAGAGAGAGGGAGAAAAGGGGCAGTGGTTAGGGAGGCTGAGGGAGCAAAGAATGGGGGAGCTGGGGGAATCTAGGAGACAGCAGAAGGGAGAAATTGGAGCAGTAAGCAAGAGAGAAATGAGGGACATGGGGAATTTTGGGGAATAGGGAGCAGAGGAAGGAAGAGAAGGAGGAAGAAGAGGCAGAATGTAGGGAAGAGATGGGACAGAGAGGGAAGGTGGGGGATAGTGAGATTGAGTGTCAGAAGGAAATATTTACTCTTCAGTACTATATTATCATTTCTGAGAAGGCGGTATTCTAGAATACATTCTTCATGAATATATTGTAAGAATATTCACAGAAAATATTTAAGAAGTATAGTTGTAAGACTCGTTCACACGTACTGAGTACATTCAAGGGTGATATACTAAGCATCACCCTATTGCCTTTCGCTTTCCTAAAAGTGCTGCCAGGGAATGAAAAAGGGTCAGGTAAGATTTCCCAGAAATCTTCGGATCTGTGAAAGTTATCCCATCGGGACTTGAATTACTTTAAATCGACAGAGCCAAAGAAACAAATCAAGTTGCTAAATTTGGGCTACGTCTCTGGGCTATGTGGGTCCACCGCCTGGGCTTTCCCAGCAGATGGTGTGACGCTTGACAGGACAATCTCACCTGCGAAGGACCCCAATTCCCAATCCTGTCCTGAATCACTTGGCAGAACTCTGATGAGAATAACCAGGGATTTGTGACTCAATTTATTGAGAAAAAAATCAGTCCCATCCATTATAGGACTGAATTTTGCATGGGAGAATGCGGTATTGACCTGCCAATGAGCTGGAAATGACTGAATTGGTTGCCCAGAAAAAGTCTTTATTGTTGTTACTGTAACTGTTATTATCTATAATGATTGTAACACTTTTCGGGGAAAATGGGTTAGCCTTATCGTCTCTGCAAGTATTTCCTCTAAGATTTCTCCTTCACCTTTACCCAAATGGGACGGATTGTCCTTAAGAGACATTGGCTGGAGATTGAGGAAGTAGATCTGGGCTGTGCAAGACCAAGTGTGGAGTAACTTTGCATAAGCAGAAGCTTTCTCAAAAGATGATTTTTTTCAAAGAGCCTTTTGGAGCCAGCGATTCCCCTGCAGTGCCCCTCCTGACCTGCCCCCTCTCACCACAATGGAAATGTGACATGCAAATCTCTCCTGAAATTTGCTGCTGGGACTCTCACTGAAGTGTTTAATCATAATGTCATTTGAATGAATTCTCAGGGTGGGGAAATAATGAACAGAGGGATGCTTGCACCCCTCTTCTAACGACCCTTTTATGGTCACACCCCCGTACCTCCCCTCTGAGAAGCCACACCCGGCTGCTTATGCTGCACACTGATGTGTGTCGTATGTGGAGGAGAACGGACCCACTGTGGACCACTTATAAAGGCAGCGAAGTCTGTAACCTGTTCTCCTCCCATAAGTGTTGGGGGAATCCATGAAATAATGGAAATAATTATTTCTGACGGTGCTTCAGAATGGCTGAGGGTGTCATTATCCCAAATGGATGACTCATTAGCCCTCCTGCACCACCATCCTCTGGGCCAGTTCCCTGGTTGGGGAAACCAAACAATAGGAGGTAGTTCTTATACTCAACACCTAACTCTTCTAGAAGGGTACTCTAGCCACATTAATATGACGAACTTGGCTAAGTGTCAGATGGGCTTATAGCGAGGTTCTGAGGCTCCTGGGTAGGAATCAAGCTCACTTTGAGTTTGGAATCTGGAAAAGGAGTGGGCTATTATTTGCTTACTTTAGGCTCTGCAGACCTAAAACACGCTTCATGAATATTATCCAAGAAGTATTTGGTTGAACCATATGAAATTGCCAGTTTTGTCAAAAATAGTCAACTATGAGCAATTCCTTATGGTTCAACCAAATAATGAAGAGATAAAAAAGACAGCTTTGTGAAATCTAAGTCCTTTTGGTCCAGTTCAGAAGCTGGGGGTGGCAGAAGGGAACAGATATTTCCTGGGCACCTGTAGTGTGTTGGAGCTGTCACAATAGTCACTTCATGAGCACTTAAGTAATGAGCACTTAATAAGCCCAGTGGACTGGGCACATCACACCAAACACTTGGCGAGGATCGCCACCTGCCGTGCTGCTCACAGAGAAAGCTACAGGCTGGAATTCACGCCAGGTCAGCATGGGGAGCCCACTTCTGAATGAATCCTCACACAGCGCCTGGCATCACAGACTGGACGTGCAGTCAACACGCTCCCTTTGCTCCCTGAACTCTCAGGCTCCAGGGTCTCTGGTGAGGAGGGGAGAGGGGAAGCCCTCCTCCCTCTTGCTCTTCTGAGCCCTCACACTCAGGGTGGGAGTGCTCCCTGGTGTACACACTGCTGGGAGCCAGCGACGACCTCCAGGTTTGCAAAAGGCTTCTCCTGGCCTGGGTCTCTCGTTCTTTCCCTCTGCATTCCTCTGGGGACCTCTCCTGAGAATGTGAGCTGCCCAGGTGTGGAGACATAAGCTAGTGCCACTCTGGGCCACCGGCTCGAACTCCTAGACCAGCCTGAAGCCAACCCTTGTACTTTACATTTGGGGAAACTGAGGCCCAGAGAGGGGGCAGAGTGAGCTAGTGGTCAGGGCCGGATGGAACTCAGGCCTCTGGACCCCCAGCCCTGCGCGTTCTCCCCACAGCTGAGGTGCCACCTGTGGAGTCCTAGGAAGTGGGGCACAAGTAATGGTGGTCACAGCGCTTGCCCAGTTAAGTGGCCTCTCAGAGCCGCTCGCCCCCGAACTTGGGTCCCAGCCGCCCCGACGTCCGCACCCTGTCCCGGCCACCCCAGCCCGTCAGGGCCGGGCGTCCTCACCGCGCCGCGCTCAAAGTCGTTGTAGAAGGGCTTGTCCAGCAAGTGCTTCTCGCTGCAGCCCGCGGAGCCCACGAGGCTGAGGTAGATGTAGTCGTCGGTGCCCGCGAACCACTGGCTGCCGGTGGCCACGGTGACGGTGTAGGAGGGCATGGTGGCGCGCAGCGAGGACCGCGCGGCGCGGGCGCAGCGAGCACTGAGAGCCTTGGCGCGCCGGTACGCGGGTCTCCGCGCCCCGCCCACCCCGCGCGGTAGCTTCCTGCCTCTGAGCGTCCGGGGCCCCTGCCGCCCCCCTCCTCCTCCTGCCCGCCCTGCCCCCGGCCCCGCCCTCCCGGAGCTCTGACCTCGCCGGACCCGCCTCGGACTCGGTAAGCGCGCCCGTTCCTGCACCTCACCTCCTCCACTTGGCCTCTGTTTTGGCAGTCAGGGGACTGGGGCCACCTCAGCTGCTATCCCCTCCTCCCTCCCTCTATTCATTCTCTCACTCAGTTTCTCTTCACCCTTCCCTCCTGCCTCGGCTTCCCTCACTGCCAGGCCCTTGTGAGGCATTAGGGTTGGACTCCAGGGATGCCTGGAAAACCAGACACAGTTCCTGCTCTCACCAAGTCCCCAGGGTTAGAGGGAGGCCGCGCGACTGGGGCACTTAGCCATGCTGTGATTACTGAGAGCAGGGGTGCTCTGGGAGTCTACAGAGGGAAGAGGAGCCCACCTGGGGAGTCAGGAAAGCTTTTGGAGGGGTGACACCTGAGCTGGTACTGTGGAGCGCAGAGACTTCCGTGGGCATTGGCTTCTTCCACAGGCTTGGCTGAACGTCACTCTGCGCCGGGTGCAGGTGGGCACTGAGGTGAGTCAGGTGCCAGCCACACTTAGGCCTGGAGATTGTCAGTGTGTAGTGGGAGGAGGGCAGCCAGAGAGAGGGAGGCCAGGATAAGAAAACCCGAATCTGGACACCTAAGGGGTTGTCTGGAGGAGGTTGATGCGCTCGGAGGCGAGGGGTTGCAGAACTCGGGGGCAGGGAGGCTGGGCGTGTAATGGGAAAGGGGGTAGACTTGTTTGGAGATGGCTTCTGGGAATAGAACCATGGCTGGAAGTCCTAGGGAAGAAGATGTGGACTCCACAGCAAGGATGTTCCATGATTTAGAGGTGGTACTTGGAAAACCCGCTGCCTGGCAGAGTAATTGGTTGGCTATCATTTACTTTTAATTAATTAATATTTTAATTTATTTAAAAATTTTTTATCGGCTTTCTGACTGATGATGGGCGAGGCTTGGAAGGCATGGTAGTAAAAGGCTTTGGACACTAGAAGGAGGCTTCGTGCGGGTGGTAAGCTTTCCAACTGCTGTGACCTGATCTCAGAAGTCTTCTGTATTCCCCTACACGTCCTCTGTACCCAGCTTCAGAACTGGGTCTGACTGTGGTACACATTCAGTAATGAGTTGAACTGAATTTAAAAATAAGTTCATTCCACGTGAGGTGGTGGGTACATGAAGTCACCTGTTCTGCACACTCACTTTTGGGGACGGGCAAAGAGGCAGGCTCAAGGCAGTCTCCCCATTACTGGGAGCCTGGGCTCCATCTGGTGGCAAGTCCCGCTTTCTCCTCTGCCTGACAGGACCACCACTCTGGACAGAGAGAGAGTGAGTACTTGCCATTCTCTACAGGTGGGAGATGAGGGCAGATTTCAGTGGGACTGGCTTTATTTATCAAAGGACAAACACCAGAGGGATTCTTTGGGAATCAAACTGTAGGACATGAAAGACTCGGGCTACAGCTGAGATAGGGTGGATGAAGATAGCACAAAAGTGGGATCCAACCCCTGCCACGCAAAATATATGTTCCAGGAAACCCTGGAGAAGGTGTGAAGGATGGCTATGGAATTGTCCTTCAAATCTAAGAATAATAGGGCTATTGTTTTGCTAAAAAAAGGAAATACAACATATTTTTTGATGAAAGTAATGAACTATCTTTTTTAGAAAATAGTTTGATACACAAATAAAACTCATAACAATATGCAGAAAAAACAATTAGTAAACATTTACTAATTACATTAGACATTTTTACATTAAGAGCACATTGTAAGTGCAATTTCCTGTTTTATTTCCATTTTCTTTAATATTATAACATATTTTCCTATATAATTTCACATTTTAAGTATTTCATTGACTGTGTAATATTTAATTGTATGGATATACCACCATTTCCTTAATTAGTCCACTATTCTTGGGCATTTAGGTTGGGGGCATAAATAATGCCATAGTACATATTTTGTGCTTAAAACATGAAAAATATTTTTCTTAATATAGGGACTTAGAAATGGGCCAAAGTGTACGAACATTTTAAGACCTTTTTAACGTTATTAAGCTACTTCCCCAAGCACTGAGTTAATTTATACTCATGCCATTTACTCTCATGCAGAACACGGAATGTTTGTTTCATAGAAACTTTGCCACCTTGGGATAGTTTCCAAAATATCTCCAACTTGTTCTCACTGCTCTGCCCTGGCTCAGGCTTTCAACACCTCCCGTATGGACTGTAGTGACTGCTTCCTACCTAATCTCTTTACCTCTAGTCTAACTCCCATCCCACCAGTTCCCCAATTCTCTAGCTAGAATTATTTCTCTTTAACATAGGTGGGATCATCTACTGCCTTAAAGTCCATCATTGCATGCTTTTCATTCTTTCTTTCCTCCATTCCTCCCTCCATCCCTCCCCGTCTCCCTTCCTTCCTTCCCTCCTTGTTACAGCTTTATTGAGATGTAATTAGCATGCCATACAATTCACTCATTTAAAGCATACAGGTCAGTGGTGTTTAGCAATATTCAGAGAGCTCTGAGACCATCACCACAATCAATTTCAGAATATTTTCATCATTCCATTAGTAGTCACTTCCCATTGCCCTCGTCATCTTTCCAGTCAGGGTAAACACACCTATTTTCTGCTTTATAGATTTGCCTATTCTGGACATTTCATATGAGTGGAATCATACAATATGTGCCATTTTGTGACGGACTTCTTTTACTTAGTATCATTTTCCCCCCCAGATTCATCCACATTGCAGCAAGTATCAGTACTTTATTCCTTTTTGTTGCTGAATAATAATCAATTTTATGGATACACCACATTGTGCTCATCCATTCATCAGATGATGGAAGTTTGAGTTGGGGCTATAATGAATAATGATGTTATGAATATTCATGTATAAACTTTTGTGTATACATATGTTTTCAGTTCTTTCGGGGAGATAACTAGGAGGAGAATTGCTGGATCATATGGTAACTCTATGTTTTTAGCATTTTGAGGAAATGTCATATTGTTTTCCAAAGTGGCTGTACCATTTTACATTTTTATCAGCAATATATGATTCCATTTTATCCATATCCTCGCCAACACATTATACTCTTTGTGAAGGGGTATCTCATTGTGGTTTTGATTTGCACTTTTCTAATGATGTTGAGTATCTTATCTCATGCTATTGGCCAATAATATATCTTCTTTTGAGAAATGTATATTCAGATCTTTGACCCATTAAAAATTTTAGCTTATTTATCTTTTCATTATTTTTTACATCTTTATTGGAGTATAATTGCTTTACAATGGTATGTTAGTTTCAGCTTCACAACAAAATGTGAAGTTTTCAACTATAATCTCTTCAAATATTTTCTCAGTCCCTTTCTTTTTCTCTTCTTCTTCTGGAACCCCTATAATTCGAATGTTGGTGCATTTATGTTGTCCCAGAGGTCTCTGAGACTGTCCTCAGTTCTTTTCATTCTTTTTTCTTTATTCTGCTCTGCAGTAGTTATTTCCACTATTTTATCTTCCAGGTCACTTATCCGTTCTTCTGCCTCAGTTATTCTACTATTGATCCCATCTAGAGTATTTTTCATTTCATTTATTGTGTTGTTCATCATTGTTTGTTTCATCTTTAGTTCTTCTAGGTCCTTGTTAAATGTTTCTTGCATTTTGTCTATTCTATTTCCAAGATTTTGGATCATCTTTACTATCATTATTCTGAATTCTTTTTCAGGTAGACTGCCTATTTCCTCCTCATTTGTTAGGTCTGGTGGGTTTTTATCTTGCTCCTTCATCTGCTGTGTGTTTTTCTGTCTTTTCATTTTGCTTATCTTACTGTGTTTGGGGTCTCCTTTTTGCAGGCTGAAGGTTCATAGTTCCTGTTGTTTTTAGTGTCTGTCCCCAGTGGCTAAGTTTGGTTCAGTGGGTTGTGTAGGCTTCCTGGTGGAGGGTACTAGTGCCTGTGTTCTGGTGGATGAGGCTGGATCTTGTCTTTCTGGTGGGCAGGTCCACGTCTGGTGGTGTGTTTTGGGGTGTCTGTAGACTTATTATGATTTTGGGCAGCCTCTCTGCTAATGGGTGGGGCTGTGTTCCTGTCTTGCTAGTTGTTTGGCATAGCACTGTAGCTTGCCGGTCGTTGAGTGAAGCTGGGTGCTGGCGTTGAGATGGAGATCTCTGGGAGATTTTCGCCGTTTGATATTATGTGCAGCTGGGAGGCCTCTTGTGGACCAGTGTCCTGAAGTTGGCTCTCCCACCTCAGAGGCACAGCACTAACTCCTGGCTGCAGCACCAAGAGCCTTTCATCCACACGGCTCCTTAATTTGGGATGATTCGTTGTCTATTCATGTATTCCACAGATGCAGGGTTCATCAAGTTGATTGTGGAGCTTTAATCCGCTGCTTCTGAGGCTGCTGGGAGAGATTTCCCTTTCTCTTCTTTGTTCTCACAGCTTCCAGGGGCTCAGCTTTGGATTTGGCCCCGCCTGTGCGTGTAGGTCGCCGGAGGGCGTCTGTTCTTTGCTCAGACAGGACGGGGTTAAAGGAGCCGCTGATTCGGAGGCTCTGGCTCACTCAGGCCGGGGGGAGGGAGGGTCACGGAGTGCGGGGCGGGCCTGCGGCGGCAGAGGCCGGCGTGACGTTGCGCCAGCCTGAGGCGCGCCGTGCGTTCTCCCGGGGGGGTTGTCCCTGGATCCCGGGACCCTGGCAAAGGCGGGCTGCACAGACTCCCTGGAAGGGGGGTGTGGATAGTGACCTGTGCGTGCACACAGGCTTCTTGGTGGCGGCAGCAGCGGCCTTAGCGTCTCATGTCTGTCTCTAGGGTCCGCACTTTTAGCCGCGGCTCGCACCAGTCTCTGGAGCTCCTTTAAGCAGCGTTCTTAATCCCCTCTCCTCGCGCACCAGGAAATAAAGAGTCTCTTGTCTTCTCGGCAGGTTCAGACTTCTCCCCGGACTCCCTCCCGGCTAGCCGCGGTGCACTAACGCCCTGCAGGCTGTGTTCACGCTGCCAACCCCAGTCCTCTCCCGGCCCTCTGACTGAAGCCGGAGCCTCAGCTCCCAGCCCCGCCCGCCCCGGCGGGTGAGCAGACAAGCCTCTCGGCTGGTGAGTGCCGGTCGGCCCTGATCCTCTGTGCTGGAATCTCTCCGCTTTGTCCCCCGCACCCCTGTTGCTGTGCTCTCCTCCGCGGCTCCGAAGCTCCCCCACTCCGCCACCCGCAGTCTCCGCCCGCGAAGGGGCTTCCTAGTGTGTGGACACTTTTCCTCCTTCACAGCTCCCTCCCGCTGGTGCAGGACCCGTCCCTATCCTTTTGTCTCTGTTTATTTTTTTCTTTTGCCCTAACCAGGTACGTGGGGGGTTTCTTGCCTTTTGGAAGGTCTGAGGTCTTCTGCCAGCGTTCAGTAGGTGTTTTGTAGGAGTTTTTCCATGTGTAGATGTATTTCTGGTGTATCTGTGGGGAGGAAGGTGATCTCCGCGTCTTACTCTTCCGCCATCTTCCCGGAAGTCCTCCAGAAAGTATTTCTCTTTTCATTATTGAGTTGTATGTCTTCATACTTCCTGATAAGGGGCTGGATATTTTGTTGCTTTGGTGGGTTGTCTTTTCACTTTTTTATGGTTATATTTGAAGCACCAAAGTTTTTAATTTTGAGCAAGCCCAATATATATATATATATATATATATATATATATATATATATATATATTTGTTTTTCTTTTGTTGCTTGTGATTTTAGTACCATATCTAAAAGACTGTTGCCTATGCTAAAGTCACAAAATTTTACTCCTATGTTTTCTTCTAAGAAATTTGTCATTTGAGTCTTCATTTAGACCTATGATCCATTCTGCTAATTTTTATGTATGGTGTGATATGGGGATACAAATGCATTCTTTTGCATATGAATATCCAGTTGTCCTGAAACCATTTGTTAAAAAGAAGATTCTTTCTCCATTGAATTGTCTTGGCATCTTGGTAAAAAGTGAATTCACCATAAATATAAGGGTTTATTTCTGGACTTTCAATTTTATTCCATTGACCAATATGTGTATCTTTGGTCAGTGCCACACTGTCTTGATTACTGTAACTTTATAGTAAGTTTTGAATTGGGAAGTGTGAATCTGCCCTTGTTCTTTATTTTTCAAGAATGTTTTGGCTATTTTGTGTTATTGCATTTTCATATAAATTATAGGATCAACTTGTCAATTTCTGCAAAAAATAAAAGCAAGCTGGGATTTTGATAGGGATTGCACTGAAGCTGTAGATCAACTTGGGGAATATTGTTATCTTAACAATATTAAGTCCTCTAAACAAGGAACTGGGATATAATTCAATTTATCTAAATCTTTTCTAATTTATTTTAATAGTTTTGTAGTTTTCATTGCACTTTATTTTGTTAAATTTATTCCTGAATATTTTGTACTTTTATTGAAGAAAGCTATATATATGTATATATGGTTTTTGATCTCTCCAACTTTATTAGGGTATAACTGACAAATAAAAATGGCATATATTTGAGGTGTGCAACATCAGGTTTTGATGTATAAATACATTGTGACATGCTTACTGCAATCAAGCAAGTTAACATATCCATCACTTCACATAGTTACCTTTTTTTTTTTTGGCTTGGCAAGAACACTTAAGATCTACTCTATTAGCAAATTTCAAGCATACAAAACAGTATTATTAACTATAGTCATCATGCTGTACATTAGATATCCAGAACTTGTTCATCTTGTAACTGAAAGTTTGTACCCTTTGACCAACCTGTCCTGATTTTCCCTACCTCCGCCCCTGGTAACCACTGCTCTACCCTATGGCTTTGAGTTTGAGTTTTTAAGATTCCACATAGAAGTGAGATCGTACAGTATTTGCTTTCTGTGTCTGGCTTATTTTACTTAGCGTGATGTCCTCCAGTTTCATCCATGTTGTCACAACTGGCAGGATTTCCTTTTTTATGGCTGAATAGTATTCCTTTGTGTGTGTGTGTGTGTGTGTGTGTATACACACACACATACATATGGACACATATATACATCACATATATATCATATTTTCTTCATTCATTCATCAAAACTTAGGTTGTTTCCATATCTTGCTATTGTGAACAATGCTTCAGTGAATATTGGAGTGCATAACTCTTCAAGATCCTGATTTCATTTCCTTTGGATATGCACAGAGGTGGGATTGCTGGATCATATGGTAGTTCTATTTTTAATTTTTTGAGGAACCTCCATACTGTTTTCCATAGTTACTACACCAATTTACATACCAGCAATATACAAGAGTTCCCTTTACTCCACATCCTGACCGTTGCTTGTTATCTCTTGTCTTTTTGTTAATACTCCTAACAGGTGTGAGGTGGTATCTCACTGTGGTTTTGATTTGCATTTCTCTGGTCATTAGTGATGTTGAGCACCTTTTCATGTACCTGTTGGCCATTTGCTAACCTTCTTTGGAAAAATGTCTATTCAGACCTTTGCCTGTTTTCAAATTGAATTTTTTTTTTCTTGCTGTTGAGTTATATGAGTTCCTTTTTCCTTGTATAGTTTGGAGGTTAACCCCTTATCAGATATATGGTTTGCAAATATTTTCTCCCATCCAGTAGGTTGTCATTTCATTTTGTTAATTGTTTCCTTTGCTGTGCAGAAGCTTTTTGGTTTGATGTAGTCCTACTTTATTTTTACCTTTGTTGCCCTGCTCTCTTGGTGTCATCCAGAAATTATTGCCAAGACCAATGTTAGGGAAATTTTCCCCTATGTTTTCTTCTAGGAGTATTGTGGCTTCAGGTCTTACATTTAAGTATTTTATCCATTTTGAGTTGATTTTGCATATGGTGTAAGATAAGGATCTGATTTCATTCTGTTGCTCGTGGATATCCAGTTTTCCCAACATAATTTATTGAAGAGACTATTCTTTCCCCATTGTGTATTCTTTGCACCCTTTTCATAGGTTACTTGACCATATATATGTGGGTTTATTTCTGAACTCTCTTTTTGTTCCATTGGTCTATGCGTCTGTTTTTATGCCAGTACCATACTGTTTTGATTACTATAACTTTGTAATATAATTTGACATCCAAAAGTGTGATGCCTCCATCTTTGCTCGTCTTTCTCAAGATTGCTTTGGCTATTCATGGTACCATATGAATTTTTTTTTTTACACCTTTATTGGAGTATAATTGCTTTACAATGGTGTGTTAGTTTCTGCTTTATAACAAAGTGAATAAGTTATACATATACATATGTTCCCATATCTCTTCCCTCTTGTGTCTCCCTCCCTCCCACCCTCCCCATCCCACCCATCTAGGCAGTCACAAAGCACCAAGCTGATCTCCCTGTGCTATGCGGCTGCTTCCCACTAGCTATCTACCTTACGTTTGGTAGTGTATATATGTCCATGCCTCTCTCTCGCTTTGTCACAGTTTACCCTTCCCCCTCCCCATATCCTCAAGTCCATTCTCTAGTAAGTCGTGTCTTTATTCCTGTTTTACCCCTAGGTTCTTCATGACATTTTTTTCCCTTAAATTCCATATATATGTGTTAGCATACGGTATTTGTCTCTCTCTTTCTGACTTACTTCACTCTGTATGACAGACTCTAGGTCTATCCACCTCATTACAAATAGCTCAATTTCGTTTCTTTTTATGGCTGAGTAATATTCCATTGTATATATGTGCCACATCTTCTTTATCCATTCATCCGATGATGGACACTTAGGTTGTTTCCATCTCCTGGCTATTGTAAATAGAGCTGCAATGAACATTTTGGTACATGACTCTTTTTGAGTCATGGTTTTCTTTTTGAATTATGGTTTTCTCAGTGAATATGCCCAGTAGTGGGATTGCCGGGTCATATGGTATTTCTAGTTTTAGTTTTTTAAGGAACCTCCATACTGTTCTCCATAGTAGCTGTACCAATTCACATTCCCACCAGCAGTGCAAGAGTGTTCCCTTTTCTCCACACCCTCTCCAGAATTTATTGTTTGTAGATTTTTTGATGATGGCCATTCTGACCGGTGTGAGATGATATCTCATTGTAGTTTTGATTTGCATTTCTCTAATGATTAATGATGTTGAGCATTCTTTCATGTGTTTGTTGGCAATCTGTATATCTTCTTTGGAGAAATGTCTATTTAGGTCTTCTGCCCATTTTTGGATTGGGTTGTTCGTTTTTTTGTTATTAAGCTGCATGAGCTGCTTATAAATTTTGGAGATTAATCCTTTATCAGTTGCTTCATTTGCAAATATTTTCTCCCATTCTGAGGGTTGTCTTTTGGTCTTGTTTATGGTTTCCTTTGCTGTGCAAAAGCTTTGAAGTTTCATTAGGTCCCATTTGTTTATTTTTGTTTTTATTTCCATTTCTCTAGGAGGTGGATCAAAAAGGATCTTGCTGTGATTTATGTCATACAGTGTTCTGCCTATGTTTTCCTCTAAGAGTTTGATAGTTTCTGGCCTTACATTTAGGTCTTTAATCCATTTTGAGCTTATTTTTGTGTATGGTGTTAGGGAGTGTTCTAATCTCATACTTTTACATGTAGCTGTCCAGTTTTCCCAGCACCACTTATTGAAGAGGCTGTCCTTTCTCCACTGTACATTCCTGCCTCCTTTATCAAAGATAAGGTGACCATATGTGCGTGGGTTTATCTCTGGGCTTTCCATCCTGTTCCATTGATCTGTATGTCTGTTTTTGTGCCAGTACCATATTGTCTTGATTACTGTAGTTTTGTAGTATAGTCTGGAGTCAGGGAGCCTGATTCCTCCAGCTCCGTTTTTCGTTCTCAAGATTGCTTTGGCTATTCGGGGTCTTTTGTGTTTCCATACAAATTGTGAAATTTTTTGTTCTCGTTCTGTGAAAAATGCCAGTTGTAGTTTGATTGGGATTGCATTGAATCTGTAGATTGCTTTGGGTAGTAGAGTCATTTTCACAATGTTGATTCTTCCAATCCAAGAACATGATATATCTCTCCATCTATTTATATTATCTTTCATTTCTTTCAACAGTGTCTTATAATTTTCTGCATACAGGTCTTTTGTCTCCTTAGGTAGGTTTATTCCTAGATATTTTATTCTTGTTTTATTGTTGCAATGGTAAATGGGAGTGTTCTTTTGATTTCACTTTCAGATTTTTCATCATTAGTGTATAGGAATGCCAGAGATTTCTGTGCATTAATATTGTATCTTGCTACTTTACCAAATTCATTGATTAGCTCTAGTAGTTTTCTGGTAGCATCTTTAGGATTCTCTATGTATAGTATCATGTCATCTGCTTTACTTCTTCTTGGATTCCTTTTATTTCCTTTTCTTCTCTGATTGCTGTGGCTAGGACTTCCAAAACTATGTTGAATAATAGTGGTGAGAGTGGACATCCTTGTCTCATTCCTGATCTTAGAGGAAATGCTTTCAGTTTTTCAGCATTGAGAATGATGTTTGTTGTGGGTTAGTCGTATATGACCTTTATCATGTTGAGGTAGGTTCCCTCTGTGCCCACTTTCTGGAGAGTTTTTTTCATAAATTGGTGTTGAATTTTGTCAAAAGCTTTTTCTGCATCTATTGAGATGACCATAAGGTTTTTACTCTTCAGTATGTTAATATGGTGTATCACATTGATTGATTTGCGTATATTGAAGAATCCTTGCATCCCTGGGATAAATCCCACGTGATCGTGGTGTATGATCCTTTTAATGTGCTGTTGGATTCTGTTGGCTAGTATTTTGTTGAGGATTTTTGCATCTATATTCATTAATGATATTGGTCTGTAATTTTCTTTTTTTGTAGTATCTTTGGTTTTGGTATCAGGGTGATGGTGGCCTCATAGAATGAGTTTGCGAGTGTTCCTTCCTCTGCAATTTTTTGGAAGAGTTTGAGAAGGATGGGTGTTAGCTCTTCTCTAAGTGTTTGATAGAATTCACCTGTGAAGCCATCTGGTCCTGGACTTTTGTTTGCTGGAAGATTTTAAATCACAGTTTCAATTTCATTACTTGTGATTGGTGTGTTCATATTTTCTGTTTCTTCCTGGTTCAGTCTTGGAAGTTTATACCTTTCTAAGAATTTGTCCATTTCTTCCAGGTTGTCTGTCTTATTGGCATAGAGTTGCTTGTAGTAGTCTCTTAGGATGCTTTGTATTTCTGCGGTTTCTTTTGTAACTTCTTTTTCATTTCTAATTTTATTGATTTGAGTCCTCTCTCTCTTTTTCTTGGTGAATCTGGCTAATGGTTTATCAATTTTATTTATCTTCTCAAAGAACCAGCTTTTAGTTTTATTAATCTTTGCTATTGTTTTCTTTGTTTCTATTTCATTTATTTCTGCTCTGATCTTTATGATTTCTTTCCTTCCGCTAACTTTGGGTTTTGTTTGTTCTTCTTTCTCTAGTTCCTTTAGGTGTAAGGTCAGATTGTTTACTTGAAATTTTTCTTGTTTCTTAAGGTAGGCTTGTATAGCTATAAACTTCCCTCTTAGAAATCCTTTTGGTGCATCCCATAGGTTTTGGATCATCGTGTTTTCATTGTCATTTTTCTCTAGGTATTTTTTGATTTCCTCTTTGATTTCTTCAGTGATCTCTTGGTTATTTAGTAACGTATTGTTTGGCCTCCATGTGTTTTTGTTTTTTACTTTTTTTCCCCTGTAATTCATTTCTAATCTCATAGCGTTGTGATCAGAAAAGATGCTTGATATGATTTCAATTTTCTAAAATTTACTAAGGCTTGATTTGTGACCCAAGATGTGATCTATCCTGGAGAATGTTCCGTGCGCACTTGAGAAGAAAGTGTAATCTGCTGTTTTGGGATGGAATGTCCTATAAATATCAATTAAATCTATCTGGTCTATTGTGTGATTTAAAGCTTCTGTTTCCTTATTTATTTTCATTTTGGATGATCTGTCCATTGGTGTAAGTGAGGTGTTAAACTCCCCCACTATTATTGTGTTACTGTTGATTTCCTCTTTTATGGCTGTTAGCAGTTGCCTTATGTATTGAGGTGCTCCTATGTTGGGTGCATATATATTTATAATTGTTATATCTTCTTCTTGGATTGATCCTTTGATCATTATGTAGTGTCCTTCCTTGTCTCTTGTAACATTCTTTATTTTAAAGTCTATTTTATCTGATATGAGTATAAGTACTCCTTCTTTTGATTTCCATTTGCATGGAATATCTTTTGCCATCCCCTCACTTTCAGTCTGTATGTGTCCCTAGGTCTGAAGTGGGTCTCTTGTAGACAGCATATATGTGGGTCTTGTTTTAGTATCCATTCAGCAAGCCTGTGTCTTTTGGTTGCTGCATTTAATCCATTCACGTTTAAGGTAATTATCAATATGTAGGTTCCTATGACCATTTTCTTAATTGTTTTGGGTTTGTTTTTGTAGGTCCTTTTCTTCTCTTGTGTTTCCCACTTAGAGAAGTTCCTTTAGCATTTGTTGTAGAGCTGGTTTGGTGGTGCTGAATTCTCTTAGCTTTTGCTTGTCTGTAAAGCTTTTGATTTCTCCATCGTATCTGAATGAGATCCTTTCTGGGTAGAGTAATCTGGGTTGTAGGTTCTTCCCTTTCATCACTTTAAGTATATCATGCCACTCCCTTATGGCTTGTAGAGTTTCTGCTGAAAAATCAGCTGTTAACCTTATGGGAGTTCCCTTGTATGTTATTTGTCATTTTTCCCTTGCTGCTTTCAATAATTTTTCTTTGTCTTTAATTTTTGCCAATTTGATTACTATGTGTCTTGGCGTGTTTCTCCTTGGGTTTATCCTGTATGGGACTCACTGTGCTTCCTGGACTTGGGTGGCTATTTCCTTTCCCATGTTAGGGAAGTTTTCCACTATAATCTCTTCAAATATTTTCTCTGGTTCTTTCTCTCTCTCTTCTCCTTCTGTGACCCCTATAATGCGAATGTTGTTGCGTTTAATGTTGTCCCCCAGGTCTGTTAGGCTGTCTTCATTTCTTTTCATTCCTTTTTCTTTATTCTGTTCCGCAGCAGTGAATTCCACAATTCTGTCTTCCAGGTCACTTATCCGTTCTTCTTCCTCATTTATTCTGCGATTGATTCCTTCTAGTGTAGTTTTCCTTTCAGTTATTGTATTGTTCATCTCTGTTTGTTTGTTCTTTAATTCTTCTAGGTCTTTGTTAAGCATTTCTTGCATCTTCTCGATCTTTGCCTCCATTCTTTTTCCAAGGTCCTGGATCATCTTCACTATCATTATTCTGAGTTCTTTTTCTGGAAGGTTGCCTATCTCCACTTCATTTAGTTGTTTTTCTGGGGTTTTATCTTGTTCCTTCATCTGGTACATAGCCCTCTGCCTTTTTATCTTGTCTGTCTTTCTGTGAATGTGGTTTTTGTTCCACAGGCTGCAGGATTGTACTTCTTCTTGCTTCTGCTGTCTTGCCTCTGGTGGATGAGGCTATCTAAGAGGCTTGTGCAAGTTTCCTGATGGGAGGGACTGGTGGTGGGTAGAGCTGACTGTTGCTCTGGTGGGCAGAGCTCAGTAAAACTTTAATCCGCTTGACTGCTGATGGGTGGGGCTGGGTTCCCTCCCTGTTGGTTGTTTGGCCTGAGGCAACCCAACATTGGAGCCTACCTGGGCTCTTTGATGGGGCTAATGGCAGACTCTGGGAGGGCTCACACCACAGAGTACTTCCCAGAACTTCTGCTGCCAGTGTACTTGTCCCCACGGTGAGCCACAGCCACCCCCCTCCTCTGCAAGAGACCCTCCAACACTAGCAGGTAGGTCTGGTTCAGTCTCCCCTGGGGTCACTGCTCCTTCCCCTGGGTCCTGATGCACACACTACTTTGTGTGTGCCCTCCAAGAGTGGAGTCTCTGTTTCCCCCAGTCCTGTCGAAGTCCTGCAATCAAATCCCACTGGGCTTCAAAGTCTGATTCTCTAGGAATTCCTCCTCCCGTTGCTGGATTCCCTGGTTGGGAAGCCTGACGTGGGGCTCAGAACCTTCACTCCAGTGGGTGGACTTCTGTGGTATAAGTGTTCTCCAGTCTGTGAGTCACCCACCCAGCAGTTATGCGATTTGAGTTTACTACGATTGTGCCCCTCCTACCGTCTCATTGTGGCTTCTCCTTTGTGTTTGGATGTGGGGTATCTTTTTTGGTGAGTTCCAGTGTCTTCCTGTAGATGATTGCCTAGCAGCTAGTTGTGATTCTGGTGTTCTCACAAGAGGGGGTGAGAGCACGTCCTTCTACTCCACCATCTTGGTTCCTCTTCTGCCCCCCAGTCACTCATTCTTAAAAGCTCCTCTGCCCCACTCATCATATGGCCAACTCATTATTATCTTTTGGGCCTTAGGATTCTGGTCACCAATTCTGATGTGTGGGACGGTTCCCCACACCACCAAACAATTCTCAGACACCAGCTAGATATGGTACAATTCAACTTGATTCTGACAGTATCAACTTGGAGATCTGAAGAATTTCTTAAAGGTGACCACTGGCCCCAAAGAAATCTTCTACTCCTAGTATCTTACCCCAAGTGTTTCCTCTGGAGCCAATTAGACTTCAAAAATAGTTTCTGATTCTAATGAAAACTGTTGTTTCTGTTTTTCCCTTTTCTTCTCAGTAACTCTCAAGGTGAAATGTATAGGATCATTCACTTTGTTTTAGCAGCTTTATTGAGGTATAATTGGTATATAAAAACTGCACATATTTAATGCGTACAGTTTGATGAGTATGACGTGCAATCACTACTTTGTTTTGAATGTAGAAATTTCAACTTTAAACCCTGGACTATGCATTTAGAAAAATGCCTGTGATTTCTCACTCTTCCTTTACTTTGTTCTCAAATCAACTGTGATGATTTAGCTCTAAAAGTTACACAGCATTGCAAGAAGGCAATGCTACCCTCCCAGTGTTTCAGAATACAACTGGGTGGACAAATCCTCCATGTTTAACTGGACTAAAAAATTGATTCTCTTTATTATGGCCAATAAAAATGATAGAAGCAAGTTATGAGTGTATAACTGAATCTTTGGGATTGAAGAAAAACATATTGTTTGCTATTGTAGATGGAAGCTGAGAGTACAATTTGATATTGATTTAAAAGGGATGAGTTGTTCATCCCTTTTAACTGGATGGTTCTTCATCCAGTGTTCTCATTGTCATTCATCAGAAGCAGAATGATTTGGGGCATGAAATTCAAGAATTTCATGAACCATAGGCTGACTGTGGCATGGCACATAGGTTGGTAGAAACCAAATCTAATCTTTTCTAATGGGATTCTGACACACAAAAAAAACATGTTGAAGCCCTCAGTGGTCTCAGAGACTATGCAATGAATAGGGCTTTGAAAACTACCGCGAATGACTCAGTATGATCACTAATAGATTTTCTTTCTTTTTTAAAAAGTATTTATTTATTTTTAGCAGCGTTGGTTCTTAGTTGCGGCACATGGAATCTTTTGTTGCAGCACTCAGGCTCTTTGTTGTGGCGAGCAGGCTTCTCTCTAGTTGTGGCGCATGAGCTTAGTTGCCCCATGGCATGTGGGACCTTAGTTCCCCGACCAGAGATGGAACCCACATCTCCTGCATTGGAAGGCGGATTCTTAACCACTGGACCACCAGAGAGGTCCCTGATCACTAATAGGTTTTCAACATGCCATGAAGAACATATGTTGTGTTATTCATCTTGGTATCTTATAATTTTATATTTTCTATATGTTGTAATGGGTTAAAAAATAAAATACTTAGACAAGTATCGAGTGTTTAACAGAGCATTACTCATTTGACGAAGCAGAAATATGAGACTTGATTTGTATCCTTAGAAAACTGATAACCCAATTAAGAAGACCCTAGTACCCATGCTGGTGAATATAAAAAGAAAAGGCATGAAGGGGGCTGCATTACACGGTGTGGTATAATGGTGCTGTGGATGCACAGAGATGTGTGTAATGTGGGAAGAGCCCTGAGCTGGGGGGAAGAAGATATGGGTTCATATCCAGGCTCTTTCAGAGCACTCAATCCATTTGAGCTCTAGTTTCTTTCTAAATATGATGAGGACAATGAATCAACCTAGAGATGCAGCCAAGACTGAATGAGAGAACTGAAGACAATGATATCAACTGCTACGCAGGTTTAAGATGTTGCTATTGGTGAGTGATCACTGAGGATAGGAGCAGCCTAGGAAGCTGAGGTGTCACAGCTCCTCACCCCTGCCTGGCTCAGAGTGATGTTTGCAGTGGTTAACTGGAAAGGGTAAGTGGGGGCTAAATAGCATGTGACCACACAGAAAGAGGCCTCTGGGACCGCTGTGGATTTGACTGTAAAAATGACCTAGTGAGAAGAATCAACTGGGCTGGGTAAATGAGAAATCATTCAGTGGCCCCTGATTTAAAGTAGATCCCGTTAATCTCAGGAAGCCTCAGGCTCCTGAGTGACACCATCCCTACTCAGGAAAGGCCAAAAAAGGGAGTTCCCTGACAGAGATGGATCATCAACCTTTCCTTAGTCCTAGATTCTCTCCCAGCTCCCAAAGCCCATCTTCTTTCAGACCCAATGTTCTTTTTCTTTTTCCTGCTCTTCAAATTCAATCAGGTCCATTTTTTTCAGATCACTTCTTCTCTTTCCCGTTCAGTTGAGTCCCCTGTCTTGGGCTCTGTTCATCTTATCCATCTGAACTCTATCTAAGCAGCTGGTCCTCTCTCTGTAGCCCTTTTGGTCCAGGTAGATCATCCCTCCCTGCTGAGTGTTGCCTTGCTTGGAGTTTTCCTTCTCAGAACAAATGCATTCTTTTCCTTAAACTGACCTGGAAACTGAGATTTTGGGTTTTTTGGTGGGAACTGGCACCAATGTGCCTCCCTTAGTTGAGACACAGAAGCAGCTCTTGCTTTCCCATAATGTTATCTTTTAAAATTAGTCCTCGTGATTGGATGCAGACAAACTCATGACCTTGTGTGCATTCAGCAGGCAGCACTTTTCTATGACTTCACATTGTCAATTCTTTGAAGAGCCATAGAGAGGAACTGATAGAACTTTCACTTCTATTTCTCTGCTTTTTGTCTTTGATAATAAGTATCAGTTAAGGAAAGCACATCCTTCCTTCGATGATTCCCCAACCATGAGCCCTTACCATTTAGGCTTCCCTGACACAAGCAGACCTCCTGCAAGTGGTAGGAGCCAGACTGGTCTACCAGCACCAGCAACCACACAGTGAAGTGTCTGGCTGATGGAGGTAAGATAGTTCCCTGTGGTGCATCCAGCTCCCTCTCTGTGGAGGTTGCTTCATGAGCTTCAGTCTTAGCCACATTCCTGTCCTTTGGCCCAAGACAATATGGTAGTTGTATGGTTGTGTTTTAGACTGGTTTCATTTTTCTTCAGGTTTGTCTACTTCAACACTATTGACATTTGGGCTGGATCATTTCTGTGAGGGTTGTCCTGTGCATTGTGGGATATTTGGCAGCATCCCTGGCCTCTACCAACTAGATGCCAGTAAGACAATGCCAGTTTAAGACAACCAAGAGTGTCTTCAGATATTGCCAAATCTCCTTGGGAGGTGAGGGGGGAGGGAACAAAATTGTTCCTGGATGAGAACCACTGAACTACAGCCAACTGGAGATGGCCTGTCTTACATTTGGAAGATTCATGGTTGCTGCTATGCCATTTCTGCCACTGTGACAACTGCAGCCAGCTAATATGAGAGTTTCTGTATGTCAGGTCTGGGACTAAGTACTGCGACAATTTGTTTCTAGTTTTCCAGCAATGCTGTAAGAGGCTAGGTAACATGGCCAAGTCACACAATGAGTGGGTGGTGGAGACAAGATTTGAAAGGAAGCTCCAAGAATTCACAGCATAAGCTCCTAACCGTCAGAGTCCATTAATAGCTTGTCATGGTACTGTCCATGGTTGTGATAACAAGGGACTTAGTTAATCAGCGGCAAGCTTGCTGTAGCTCCTGCCTAACCTGACCAATGGGCCTGGAAGAGCAATCTTTTTGGAAGTTTTTGGAAAATGTTACACTAGCCTCAACAGAGGACACAGATTTAGATTCTACTAACTTTTGTCAGAACTACTGAATTGGTGCAATGCTGTCTGCCACTTAATTAACAGAGACAGAATACCTGAGCCACTCATACCTGCTCAACATCATTAATCATCAGGGAAATGCAAATCAAAACCACAATGAGATATCATCTCACACCTGTTAGGATATCTATTATCAAAAAATCAAAGGACAAGAAGTGTTGGTGAAGATGTGGAGAAAAGAGAACCGTTGTACACTTTTGATGGGGATGTAAACTGGTGCAGCCAGTGTGGAAAATAGTATGGAAGTTTATTAAAATAGTAAAAATAGAACTACCATATGATCCAAAAATCCCACCTCTGGGTATGTATTCAGGAAACTGAAATCCAGATATTGAAGAGATATTTACACTTCCAGGTTCTTTGCAACATTATTCATAACAGCCAAGATATAGAAACAATTTAAGTGTCCATCGATGGATGAATGGATAAAAACATGTGGTATATACGTCAATAGAATATTATTGAACCTTAAAAAAGAAGGAAACCCTGAAATATGTGACAACATGGGTGGACCTAGAGGACACTGTACTAAGTAAAACAAACTAGACCCAGAAAGACAAATACTACATGATCTCATTTTTTATGAGGAATCTAAAATATCCAACCTTGGGGACTTCCCTGGTGGTTCAGTGGTAAAGAACCTGCCTTGCAATGCAGGGGACGTGGGTTCAATCCCTGGTCAGGGAACTAAGATCCCACATCCTGCAGGGCAACTAAGCCCATGCGCCATAACTGCTGAGCTCGTGTGCCTCAACTAGAGTCCTCATGCTGCAAAACTACAGAGCTCATGCGCTCTGGAGCCTGTGTGCCACAACTAGAGAAGAGAAAACCCACACACCACAACCAGAGAGAAGCCTGCGCACCGCAACAAAGAGACCACGTGCCGTAACGAAAGATCCCACATGCCTCAATGAAGATCCCACGTGCTGCAACTAAGAGCCGATGCAGCCAAAAATAAATAAAATAAATAAATAATAAATAAATCTTTAAAAAATATATATATATGCATAGAGGTATCATTTATTAAAAAAAAAGATATCCAAACTCATAGGACAGAGAGTAAGAATAATGGTTAAGAGGTGCTGAGGGGAGCCAGAAAGGGGGAGGTGTCAGTCAAAGTATACAAATTTCAGTACTGCAAGATGAATAAGTTCTGGAGGTCTACTGTACAACATAGGGCCTATTGCTATGATATTGTATTGTGTAGTTAAAATTTTGATAAGAGGGCAGATCTTATATTAAGTGTTCTTAACCACAAAAGAAAACAAAAATAAAGGGGTTGGAAGAAACTTTTGGAGGTGATGTATAGATTTATGGCCTTGATTGTGATGATGGTTTCATGAGTGCATACTTATCTCCAGTCTCATCAAGTTGTATACATTAAGTATACACAGCTTTTTTAAAAAATTTATTTTTGGCTGCGTTGGGTCTTCACTGCTGTGCATGGGCTTTCTTTAGTTGCGGCGAGCGGGGGCTACTCTTTGTTGTGGTGCGTGGGCTTCTCATTGTGGTGGCTTCTCTTGCTGCGGAGCACAGGCTCTAGGCATGCAGGCTTCAGTAGTTGTGGAGAGCGGGCTTCAGTAGTTGTGGCTTGCAGGCTCTAGAGCGCAGGCTCAGTAGTTGTGGCACATGGGTTTAGTTGCTCCGCGGCATGTGGGATCTTCCCGAACAAGGGCTCGAACCCATGTCCCCTGCATTGGAAGGCAGATTCTTAGCCACTGTGCCACCAGGGAAGTCTCGTAATGACAGCTTTTTGTATGTCAATCATACCTCAATAAGGGGGCTTTTAAAAGCAAAGTGTGCCTTCTTTGAGTCAAAACAACATGTCTCAGATGAAAATTTTGTTGGATGGAATGAATAGCATATTGGACGTTGCGGACAACAGATGAGCAAATTTGAAGATATAATTACAGAAAATTTAAAAAATAAAACACACACAAAAGTAATTCATTTAAACTGAAAAGAGCACCAGTGAAGTATGGGATAACTTCAAGCAATCCAGCATGCATATAGTCAGATTTCTGAAGGAGAAGTGTATGTGTGAAAGAGGGATGACAAAAACGTTTTAAAGAAATAATTGCCAAAATTTTCCAAATTCCATGAAAACAGAACCAAAAATCTCAGCAAAACCCAAGCACTAGAGACATGAAAATAACTACACTGAGGCACATAATAATCAAATTGCTCAAAACCATTGTAAAAGAGAAAATCTTAAAAACAGCCAGGTGAGAAAAGACAGTTGCGTACAGGGAACAAAGATAAAGATAACATAGATTTCTCTTTGGAAATAAGTAAATGAGATCACAATGGCACAATACTTTTAAAGGACTGTGAATAAAAATATGCCAACCTAGAATTCTATACCTATGAAAATATCTTTTGAAAATGAAGTCATATAAAAGATGGTCACCAGCAAATCTGCAGAATAATAATTGGTTAAGTTAGTCTTTTTAAGAGAAGGAAATTATACCAGATGGAAATGTGGATCTAGAAAAAGAAATGAAAATCACCAGAAATAGTAACTACATGGGTAGGTATATAAGATATTCTAAAAATTATTTAAATTTCTTTGAGAGATAATTGAGTCTTGCAACAAAAATTGTAACAATGAACTGTGAGGTTTATAACATATGTACAAGGAAAATGTATGTTAGCAATAACATAAAGCCCAGGGGGTAGAAATGGAAGTATACTATTACAAGTTTCTTATATTACATGTGCAGTGGTAAAATATCACTTGACTATAGACAATGACAAGTTAAAGATGTATGTATAGGGGCTTCCCCGGTGGCGCAGTGGTTGAGAAGTCCGCCTGCCGATGCAGGGGACACGGGTTCGTGCCCCGGTCCGGGAAGATCCCACATGTCGCGGAGCGGCTGGGCCCGTGAGCCATGGCCGCTGAGCCTGCGCGTCCGGAGCCTGTGCTCCGCAACGGGAGAGGCCACAACAGTGAGAGGCCCGCGTACCGCAAAAACAAAACAAAACAGAAAGATGTATGTATAAACCCTAAAGCAATCACTGAAATGATAATCAAAGAGTAATAGCTACGAAGCCAACAAGGAGACCAAATAGAATCGTCACAATTAGGTGGTAGGAGACTTTAGGGTTGATGTATATTTTCTTTTTTAAAAAAATACTAAATTTATTTATTTAGTTAGTTAGTTAGTTTTGGCTGAGTTGGGTCTTTGCTTCTGCTCGCAGGCTTTCTCTAGTTGCGGTGAGCGAGGGCTACTCTTCATTGCGGTGTGCAGGCTTCTCATTGCGGTGGCATAAGGTGACAAGTATTTTGGGAAGTTGATGAGTTAGTTGAAGGCAGCACCAAGCTTAGAACTTAGGGCTTCCAATGCAAAATGTTTCAGAGTTTACTACTGGTCCCTTTGTATTCCATTTTCACTGCCACTTCCCTAAGCCGTCATTCTTATTCTCCCGATTTCTGCAACAGTCTCTGTATCCACTTTCCTACTTTGATCTTGGTTTTTCCAATTTCTTTTTCATACAACATCCACAGCTCTGAATTATAATATGTAACTAATCAGAACACAGCTGTGACTTTTTTTTTAGAGCATGTTTAATACTTCTTCATTGTCAATAAGATTAAATCTGAACTTTGTAATATGACCTTCAAGGCCAAGTATGATTCAATCATGGTGTAGAACATACTTCATAAAATTTACTTGTGATTGTCTAATCTCAGAGTTTGGGTTAAAAAGGGGCTTCCCTGGTGGCGCAGTGGTTGAGAGTCCGCCTGCCGATGCAGGGGACACAGGTTAGTGCCCCGGTCCGGGAGGATCCCACATGCCGCGGAGCGGCTGGGCCCATGAGCCATGGCCGCTGAGCCTGCAGGTCCGGAGCCTGTGCTCCGCAATGGGAGAGGCCACAACAGTGAGAGGCCCGCGTACCGCAAAAAAAAAAAAAAAAGTGCTGCCACGTGTGTACATTATTTCGTATTTTTTGGTATTGTATCTTTCGGACCAATTCCTCAAAGCATAATTTCTAGGCCAAAGAGTAAATGCATATATAAATCTGCTAGATATTGCCAATTTACCCTCTGTATGGGGTTCCAATATTTTGTATCCCCACCAAAAAAGTGTGAGTTTGGCTGGTTCTCCATAGCTTTGCCAACAGAGTAGGGTTTACACTTTTGGATAATACCAATCTGATAGGTTGGAAATGATAGATCCTTGTAAATTTTGTTTGCTTCTCTTGTTACTATTGTTTCAATCAAGGTCCAGAGAGGAAAAGAAAACTACACCAATTATTTTAATAGAGAAAACTGAATGCAGGTAAAAGGTTAAACAGAAACTGGCACACTAAAAAGGCAAAAAGTAGACACAAGGTAACAGAGCGCAAATTAAATCAACTATCTTAAAACTCTTCATATTTGGAATATATAGAGTGGCTTTGGTCTTCAACCGAACCTTGACTTCTCTCCATGACTGTCTGCCCCTGAATCATCATATTGACCCCTCTCTGACTCACCTGCTCAAATTTTGACATTTAGCCTTTTAATCTCACTGAGTAGAGAAGCTTCTTACATGCCAGAAGATTGCCTTGAACATAAATATATGACAGGGAGTTGGTTCTCTGAGATCTGAGGAAGATACTCATCTTAGAAGCTTTGTTTATTAGAATTTATTCCATTATGTCACCAAGTATATAGGTCAAAGGAGAAAAATATAAATTACCATCTCATAAAATAATTACAAAAGATTTAATCCTGCTTATATTTAAAAAAATGTAATGATTCTAGGCAACAGTGCTATGTGTACTTGGTTTTACTCCAAGGAATTCAACCAAGAATTTTATTTCTGTAGTTTTCATCTTTTCTCATCTTTCAGTGGCAAAATTTATCAATTTCAAACTGGAGTGGATTATTTTGCACTTATTCTGAAAAAAAAACTAATTGTTTTATCAGATAAGTCCCTGTGCTTTATCTAAAAATGACAGACAAGAATTTCTGGGTTATGAGTTTTATTACAGAATCCTGAACTTAAGAAACAGCTCAATACATTTTTCCCTAAAAAAACTTGAAATTGATAGCCCCTTAGTCACCACCACTAGGGTGGTGAAAAATCCAGTCTCAATCCTATTTTGGAGTCCCTCAACAACTCTAGAGTTGCATTACAACCTACTTCCTTATGTGGTACCTGGATATCAGAGGAAGATCCTCTGGTCTTCAGTTCATCATGACTGTGGTTGGGATGTTCACTGTCAAAGCTGACTAATCTATTTGAAGTCAAGGTGAGGACACGGATCCATTCCCTGTGCACTGAAGGATCTTGCTCTTAACAGGTAAGTCCTCCTGGTGCCCACTCACCATCCTCTCACTGGTCCTGTCACACACAGACTCTGCATGGTTGAGGGACACACATCCCTTTCTACCATGTATAAAGAAAGCATATCAGTCTCAGGACTGACTTTCTAATTCCTGGGGGTGAGGTCATAGCACATTTTGGTCCCTACAGATGAGTGGACTTTCACCCAGAGCTACAGATTCACAGGATATGAACAAACACCTTTTATTGTTGCCTTTTAAGGCATAAAGTAAGGGGAGTGTCCCAAGCCATACTAAGTTTTAGTATTTTTTGCCACTCCTGGAAGGATTTCTGTCGCTCCTGGAAGGATTTCAGGTGGAAATAGGGAGAAAAAGTAGGAGAGGCAATGTTTCTCAACTATGGATTTTTGCAAAGCTGAGTCTTTTCTCTTCAGGCCACTGAAAAGACAGAATTTTCGGGACTGGGTGACCAGGCCTTGATAGGCACAAAAACAGCAGGATGGGTGTATGCTCTGGTACCAAATTCACTCTGAAATCTCAGTAGTTTAACTCAACAGAGTGTATTTCTCACTCACATATATCCAATGCAGGTTGGCAAGGGCCTCAGGAACTATCTGGAACGTGCTCTTCACTATGGTCTGGGAAGTGGGAGCATGGAGAATCATACAACAGCTTTTAAAAGCATCACTTTTGCTTACAGTCAAATGGCCAGAACTAGTCTTGTTTCTCACCTGATTGCCAGTGTGCCAGGAAATGTGGGTTAGGTTTTTGTTCACCTAACATCCCTTTCTTCCCCCCTTCCTCCAGACAGAACATACTCATCCAGGGAAGATGATCCCAAATCCCATACAGTCACTACAGCAATCTGAAAATCCAAGATCTCTGGATTATCCCTAGATCAGGCCTGGCCTACCTCCTACTGCTCCAGAGCCCTACTAGCCAAAAAAGATCCACTATCTACACTCCCCTCCACACACTCCCAAACATGGTTCAGGGACAGAGTAACGCATCACTATGCCCACTAGTGAAGAATAAGAGAGAGAAACACATGGGAGACCCTGATGTGTGGCAATTCCGGTGGACTGTAGGGCAGATATCCTGAAAGCCTCCTCCTCAAGGATGGGGGTGTTTTCCTATTTAGGTTTGACTCTCTAAGTGCCAGGGCTTGAGAGGAGGCCCAGCTGATAGGGGACCGCAAGTGTTTTGTTTTATACTTATCTGGGGTGAATACTGCTTCTACTGCCAAGTGTGCGACCAGTCAACACCAGACGCAATCAGACCTTTGGTCCCAACAAAATACTTCCCAACAGAAGACTTTACCATGCTCTTCCTACTTGTCAGCAACTAGAGGGCAGCCCTTTGTCTCTCCCCAGACCACCATTCTATTTATTGAGTCTTCAGGAGAAACCATAGATCAAGACTTGTAAAATTGTCCTTAGAGTAGCAGAGTTGAAAAATTAAAGTCTACATGTCAAACAGAACCTAGCTTCTGATGCTTTGGCTTTTTTTTTTTAAACATCTTTATTAGAGTATAATTGCTTTACAATGGTGCATTAGTTTCTGCTTTATAACAAAGTGAATCAGCTATACATATACATATATCTCCATATCTACTCCCTCTTGCACCTCTCTCCCACCCTCCCTATCCCACCCCTCTAGATGGTCACAAAGCACCGAGCTGATATCCCTGTGCTATACAGCTGCTTCCCACTAGCTATCGGTTTTACATTTGGTAGTGTATATATGTCCATGCCACTCTCTCACTTTGTCCCAGCTTAACCTTCCCCCTCCCTGTGTCCTCAAGTCCATTCTCTACATCTGCATCTTTATTCCTGTCCTGCCGCTAGGTTCTTCATAATCTTTTTTTTTTTTTTAGATTCCATATATATGTATTAGCATATGGTATTTGTTTTTCTCTTTCTGACTTACTTCATTCTGTATGACAGACTCTAGGTGCATCCACCTCACTACAAATATCTCAATTTCGTTTCTTTTTATGGTTGAGTAATATTCCATTGTATATATGTGCCACATCTTTTTTATCCATTCGTCTGTTCATGGACACTTAGGTTGCTTCCATGTCCTGGCTATTGTAAACAGAGCTGCAATGAACATTGTGGTACATGACTCTTTTTGAATTATGTTTTTCTCAGGGTATATGCCCAGTAGTGGGATTGCTGGGTCGTATGGTAGTTGTATTTTTAGTTTTTTAAGGAACCTCCATACTGTTCTCCATAGTGGCTGTATCAATTTACATTCCCACCAACAATGCAAGAGGGCTACCTTTTCTCCACACCCTCTCAAGTATTTATTGTTTGTAGATTTTTTTTTGCGGTAATATTGTTTGTAGATTTTTTGATGATGGCCATTCTGACTGGTGTGAGGTGATACCTCATTGTAGCTTTGATTTGCATTTCTCTAATGATTAGTGATGTTCAGCATTCTTTCATGTGTTTGTTGGCAATCTGTATATCTTCTTTGGAGAAATGTCTATTTAGGTCTTCTACCCATTGTTTTTTTGATATTGAGCTGCATGAGCTACTTGTAAATTTTGGAGATTAATCCTTTGTCAGTTGCTTCATTTGCAAATATTTTCTCCCATTCTGAGGGTTGTCTTTTCGTCTTGTTTATGGTTTCCCTTGCTGTGCAAAAGCTTTGAAGTTTCATTAGGTCCCATTTGTTTATTTTTGTTTTTATTTCCATTTCTCTAGGAGCTGGGTCAAAAAGGATCTTGCTGTGATTTATGTCATAGAGTGTTCTGCCTATGTTTTCCTCTAAGAGTTTTATAGTGTCTGGTCTTACATTTAGGTCTTTAATCCATTTTGAGCTTATTTTTTGTGCATGGTGTTAGGGAGTGTTCTAATTTCATTCTTTTACAAGTAGCTGTCCAGTTTTCCCAGCACCACTTATCGAAGAGGCTGTCTTTTCCCCATTGTATATTCTTGCCTCCTTTATCAAAAATAAGGTGACCATATGTGCGTGGGTTAATCTCTGGGCTTTCTATCCTGTTCCATTGATCTGTATTTCTGTTTTTATGCCAGTAGCATACTATCTTTATTACTGTAGCTTTGCAGTATAGTCTGAAGTCCGGAAGCCTGATTCCTCCAGTTTCATTTTCCTTTCTCAAGATTGCTTTAGCTATTTGGGGTCTTTTGTGTTTCCATACAAATTGTGAAATCTTTTGTTCTCGTTCTGTGAAAAATGCCACTGGTATTTTGATAGGGATTGCATTGAATCTGTAGATTGCTTTGGGTAGTATAGTCATTTTCACAATGTTGATTCTTCCAAGTGAAGAACATGGTATATCTCTCCATCTGTTTGTATCATCTTTCATTTCTTTTATCAGTGTCTTGTAGTTTTCTGCATACAGGTCTTTTGTCTCCTTAGGTAAGTTTATACCTAGGTATTTTATTCTTTTTGTTGCAATGGTAAATGGGAGTGTTTCCTTAATTTCTCTTTCAGATTTTTCATCATTAGGGTATAGGAATGCCAGAGATTTCTGTGCATTAATTTTGTATCCTGCTACTTTACCAAATTCATTGATTAGCTCTAGTAGTTTTCTGGTAGCATCTTTAGGATTCTCTATGTATAGTATCATGTCATCTGCAAACAGTGACAGTTTTACTTCTTCTCTTCTGATTTGGATTCCTTTTATTTCTTTTTCTTCTCTCATTGCTGTGACTAAAACTTCCAAAACTATGGTGAATAATAGTGGTGAGAATGGACAACCTTGTCTTTTTCCTGATCTTAGAGGAAATGCTTTCAGTTTTTCACCATTGAGAACGATGTTGGCTGTGGGTTTGTCGTATATGGCCTTTTTTATGTTGAGGTAGGTTCCTTCTATGCCTACTCTCTGAAGAGTTTTTTTTTATCATAAATGGGTGTTGAATTTTGTCAAAAGCTTTTTCTGCATCTATTGAGATGATCATTTGTTTTTTGTCCTTCAATTTGTTAATATGGTGTATCCCATTGATTGATTTGCATATACTGAAGAATCCTTGCATTCCTGGGATAAACCCCACTTGATCATGGTGTACGATCCTTTTAATGTGCTGTTGGATTCTGTTTGCTAGTATTTTGTTGAGGATTTTTGCATCTATGTTCATCAGTGATATTGGCTTGTAATTTTCTTTCTTGTGACACCTTTGGCTGGTTTTGGTATCAGGGTGATGGTGGCTTCGTAGAATGAGTTTGGGAGTGTTCCTCCCTCTGCTCTATTTTGGAAGAGTTTAAGAAGGATAGATGTTAGCTGTTCTCTAAATGTTTGATAGAATTCGCCTGTGAAGCCATCTGGTCCTGGGCTTTTGCTTGTTGGAAGATTTTTAATCACAGTCTCAATTTCAGTGCTCGTGATTGGTCTGTTTATATTTTCTGTTTCTTCCTGGTTCAGTCTCGGAAGGTTGTGCTTTTCTAAGAATTTGTCCAAGTCTTCCAGGTTGTCCATTTTATTGGCATGTAGTTGCTTGTAGTATTCTCTCATGATCCTTTGTATTTCTGCAGTGTCAGTTGTTACTTCTCCTTTTTCATTTCTAATTCTATTGAGTCTTCTCTCTTTTTTTCTTGATGAGTCTGGCTAATGGTTTATCTATTTTGTTTATCTTCTCAAAGAACCAGCTTTTAGTTTTATTGATCTTTGCTATTGTTTCCTTCATTTCTTTTTCATTTATTTCTGATCTGATCTTTATGATTTCTTTCCTTCTGCTAACTTTGGGGTTTTTTTGTTTTTCTTTCTCTAATTGCTTTAGGTGTAAGATTAGGTTGTTTATTTGAGATGTTTTGTGTTTCTTGGGGTAGGATTGTGTTGCTATAAACTTCCCTCTTGGAACTGCTTTTGCTGCATCCCATAGGTTTTGGGTCATAGTGTTTTGTCATTTGTTTCTAGATATTTTTGATTTCCTCTTTGATTTCTTCAGTGATCTCTTGGTTGTTAAGTAGTGTATTGTTTAGCCTCCATGTGTTTGTATTTCTTACAGATTTTTTCCTGTAACTGATATCTAGTCTCATAGTGTTGTGGTCAGAAAAGATACTTGATATGATTTCAATTTTCTTAAATTTACCAAGGCTTGAATTGAGACCCAAGACATGATCCTGGAGAACATTCTGTGAGCACTTGAGAAGAAAGTGTATTCTGTTGTTTTTGGATGGAATGTCCTATAAATATCAATTAAGTCCATCTTGTTTAATGTATCATGTAAAGCCTGTGTTCCATTTTTTTTTTTTTTTTTTTTTTTTTGCTGTACGCAGGCCTCTCACTATTGTGGCCTTTCCCATTGTGGAGCACGGGCTCCGGACCCACGGGCTCAGCAGCCATAGCTCACGGGCCTAGCCACTCCACGGCATGTGGGATCTTCCCGGACCGGGGCACGAACCTGTGTTCCCTGCATCAGCAGGCGGACTCTCAACTACTGCGCCACCAGGGAAACCCTGTGTTCCCTTATTTATTTTCATTTTGGATGATATGTCCATTGTGAAAGTGGGGTGTTAATGTCCGCTACTATGATTATGTTACTGTCGATTTCCCCTTTTATGGCTGTTAGCATTTGCCTTATGTATTGAGGTGCTCCTATGTTGGGTGCATAAGTATTTATAATTGTTATATCTTCTTCTTGGATTGATCCCTTGATCATTATGTAGTGTCCTTCTTTGTCTCTTGTAATAGTCTTTATTTTAAAGTCTATTTTGTCTTATATGAGAATTGCTACTCCAGCTTTCTTTTGATTTCCATTTGCATGGAATATCTTTTTCCATCCCCTCACTTTCAGTCTGTATGTGTCCCTAGGTCTGAAGTGGGTCACTTGTAGACAGCATATATATGGGGCTTATTTTTGTATCCATTCAGCCAGTCTGTCTTTTGGTTGGAGCATTTAATCCATTTACATTTAAGGTAGTTATCGATATGTATGTTTCTGTTACCATTTTCTCAATTGTTTTGGGTTTGTTATTGTGGGTCTTTTCCTTCTCTTGTTTTTCCTGCCTAGAGAAGTTCCTTTAGCATTTGTTGTAAAGCTTGTTTGGTGATGCTGAATTCTCTTAGCTTTTGCTTGTCTGTAAAGGTTTTAATTTCTCTGTCAAATCTGAATGAGTTCCTTGCTGAGTAGAGTAATCTTGGTTGTAGGTTATTCCCATCTACCGCTTTAAATATGTCCTGTCACTCCTTTCTGGCTTTCAGAGTTCCTGCTGAAAGATCAGCTGTTTACCTTATGGGGATTCCCTTGTATATTATTTGTTGTTTTTCCCTTGCTGTTTTTAATATTTTTTCTTTGTATTTAATTTTTGATAGTTTGATTAATATGTGTCTTGGCACGTTTTTCTTTGGATTTATGCTGTATGGGACTCCCTGCACTTCCTGGACTTGATTAACTATTTCCTTTCCCATATTAGGGAAGTTTTGAACTATAATCTCTTCAAATATTTTCTCAGTCCCTTTCTTTTTATTTATTTATTTTTTTAATTAAATTTCTTTTTAATTTTTGGCTGCATTGGGTTTTTGTTGTTGCGAGCGGGTTTTTCTCTAGTTGCAGCGAGTGGGGGCTACTCTTCATTGCACACGGGCTTCTCATTGCAGTGGCTTCTCTTGTTGTGGAGCATGGGCTCTAGGCACACAGGCTTCAGTAGTTGTGGCACTCGGACTCAGTAGTTGTAGCTCGCGGGCTCTAGCGCACAGGCTCAGTAGTTGTGGCGCATGGGCTTAGTTGCTCCGCGGCATGGGGGATCTTCCCGGACCAGGGCTCGAACCCATGTTCCCTGCATTGGCAGGCGAATTCTCAACCACTGTGCCACCAGGTAAGTCCCAGTCCCTTTCTTTTTCTCTTCTTCTTCTGGAACCCCTATAATTCAAATGTTGGTGTGTTTAATGTTGTCCCAGAGGTCTCTGGGACTGTCCTCAATTCTTTTCATTCTTTTTTCTTTATTCTGCTCTGCAGTAGTTACTTCCACTATTTTATCTTCCAGGTCACTTATCCGTTCTTCTGCCTCAATTATTCTGCTATTGATTCCTTCTAGAGACTTTTTAATTTCATTATGTTTTTCATCAGTTTGTTTGCTCTTCAGTTCTTCTAGGTCCCTGTTAAATGTTTCTTATATTTTCTCCATTCTATTTCCAAGATTTTGGATCATCTTTACTATCATTACTCTGAATTCTTTTTCAGGTAGACTGCCTATTTCCTCTTCATTTGTTTGGTCTGGTGGGTTTTTACCTTGCTCCTTCATCTGCTGTGTGTTTCCCTCTCTTCTCATGATCCTTTGGTTCTTAAGGTACAAATAAATCCAGACTTATGGGAATCTATGCAACCAAGGTAGACTCAGCCAGGGAGTCAGGAGAGCTGAAGGCTGTGTATAGAGTCAACACTCATTCTTATTGTCCCTATTCTTCATGTCTCCTCTCTCTCTGAGGTCAAAGAGGATGGGGTTGTTACTTTTGTTTCTGATAGCCATAAAAGTGGATTCATCTCACATGGTCTAGGATGTGGTAAGAAGATTTTAAATAGGGGCATTCAAAAGGACATGGACCTTTTGGTCCTGTTTAACCTTGAGTAAATTACTAGAATTCTCTGTTTATAATAGGAAATATCTATTGGGGTCTGAATTGTTTCCTCCCCAAAGTCATATGGGAAATCCCTAACCCCCAGTGTGACTGTACTGGTAGATAGGGCCTTTAAGGATGGAATTCAGGTTAAATAAGGTCAGAAGGGTGGGGTCCTAATCTAATAGGACTAGACTGGTATCCTTTTAAGAGACACTAGAGAATGAAATCTCTCTCTCTGCTCCTGTGCATGGAGTGAGGAAAGGCCAAGTGAGAAGGCAGATGTCTGGAAAGTAGGAAGATATTCCTCACTGGAAACCATCTCTGCTGGAACCTTGAACATGGGTTTCTGGTCTCCAGAATTGTGAGAAAATAAACATCTGCTGTTTAAGCCACTAAGTCAGATATCTTGTTATGGCAGCCCAAGCAGACTAGTATACATCTAACGTATATAAAGCATCTGGCAAAGAGTGGCACAAATATTGAGTTCCTTCTTCAATATCTTCTACACTTCAGACACAGATATTCAATCTCCCGTTATATTTTTCACCCAGATATTCCAAGCATCTCAAGATCAGCACTTCCTAAAGCAAATTAATCGTCTTCTCCCTCACACCTCCTAGTCACCTAGGCTGGAAACCTCCATCATCTTGTTTCCTCTCTTGCTTGCACCTCAAATCTGATGTGTCTCCAGGCCTGTCCACTGTTACCACAGTATCTCTTCTTTCCTCCCTGCACTCCCTACTCCATAGCCCTGCTTTAAACATTTCTTTCAACTTGGACTATTACAAGAGTACTCTTGACTCTCAGGGACACCAAGTGGTCTCTGTGACCCAAGTGTCTACCTTTCAAATCATATAGAAAAGTCTCTCCAAATTACCGACTTCACATCTCTTCCCAAAAACTTCACTGACTTTTGGAGGATATGGAATTGCTTGGTCACAAAACTTGGTCACAAAAAAGTATGTTTTAAAGTCTGCCAAGTGCTAAAAATGTTCCAGATATGGTTTTAAGGGGGAAAACACAGAGTTTTGGGTGACTTAAAAGTTGAAAATGACATTAGTTTTCTAAAACCATATAGATTCTATGTGTATTTTATACTTCAAAGAACACAATAGAAGAATCTGGTCATCACAAAATAATCATCCAATTTAGAGGAGGATGAGGTAAGTGGCCTTCCCAGGTTCCTTCAGACCATGAGAATCTGATTGCTTAGAGTTTGATGGTATTTTATACATTTGTCCTTTCACTACCTATTTAATTCATTCAACAAATGTAAGTGTGTGCTATGTGCAAGGCTGAAGAATGAATTATGCAATGAGCAAGGGCTTTCCAAAGAATAGAGAAGACTGAAGAAGAGGGAGAGGGATGGCAGACAGGGAAAGTGACGTTCTAGGTGGGACTCTAGCTAGGTTGCTACGGAAGCTGACAGCCAACCTAAAAACTTTCCAGAACTAAATTCTTAGCTCTTTCTCTAACCTGCTTTCTGTACTTCCTTCTTGGCCTTTCTTCATTAAAACTTTCAATTGAATGACTACTATAAGCCAGGAGTTCACTGTCTAGTGAGATGGTTACAATTCAGTTAAAGGAAGAACATCTAAGGAAGGTTCAAAGCCTACTTTCTGGAGGCCTAACTCTCAGAAATATATACTAGTCAAAGCAGAATAAGCAAAGGTACAGAGCAGTTTGGAGTTGATGTCATTAAGTGTGGGACAGGGAATGAAAGGTGACTTGTGCCCCAAGGCAGGAAGTGAAGCTTTGTAGGTCCAGTAAGCCAAGTGGGTCTCTTCTGGGAGATTTTTCTTCTGGCTGGCTATTTTTTCTCATTGGATCATCCATTACCTTCTAACCTGTGCTCCAAAAACCTTCATGCATCCCATCTTATTAAACCATTTCACTCTTAATGTTGACATTTAAGGCTCTGCTGGAGGCCCATTCCAGCCTTCTCTCTCACAACTCTTAGATGAAACTGGACTGCCAATAAAGCAGCCACCTGCTGTTCTCTGAGCAGATTCTTCTGTGCTATGCAGCTTCCGCTCCATCATGTACCTCTGCCTCTCACCATACCAGGCTCTCTCCCTCTGCCACCCCCTCCTCCAACACAGACACAGTCACACAGAGCCTTCAAAACATAATTCAGGTGTGGCAAACTGGTTAAGAAGTGTTGTGAACTTTAAAATCTGTTTCTCTTGAAAAATCAAAAGACCTGGCATATCTGGGCCAGAATCTCTGCATGGCATTAACTGGCTAAAACTGAGTCAGGGTTATCCTTTTAGATGGGCATGTGCACTTCAGTTTACAGCACTCAGCTCTTCTCATTTCATTTACATTAGCTACCTGGCCTCTACAGACTTTGGGGTTTCTATTCCCTAACCTAATGTAAATGTCAACCCTTTCAAGATCCCTTCCTTCTTCCCTGTACCAGATGTAAATTCTCCCAATTTGAATGGCAGTCATACTGTATATTCATGACCTGTATTTTTAGTATTACCTTAAAAAAAAATTACCTTTTCTACCAGTCTTTTACGCATGGCCAGTATTCAACAGATATTTATTTTCTCAACAGAATGACAGCACTTTACTTCCCTAACATGAGAATAAATACTGTTTGTGGCTATGAATTTCTATTTTGAAGAGGTACTCCCACTACCTGCCAAAAAAAATCATACAAATACTTACATTTTCCTTAGGAACTTATTAGATGGTTCTTGCCCTTTATAGGTATCCCTTTCTCTCAGGAGTACTGACTCAAGCCAAAATAAAATTGAACTCACCTTTAAATTTGTGGGAGTAATACTTTTGCCACTGACAATTTCAGATTTGATTCAATAGCTTCTCTGCCTCTGAAGACATAAGTCGATCAGTAAAATCTAAACAATGTCTTTTGTAAAAGATAACTGTGATCACGTCATAAGGTATACCTTGTTTTATTGTGCTTTGCCTTACTGCTTTTTTTTTTTTAAATAAATTGAAGGTTGTGTCAACCCTGCATCAAACGAGTCTATTGGTGCCATTTTTCCAACAGCACTTGTTCACTTCATTTTTCTGTGTCATATTTTGGCAATTCTTGCAATATTTCAAACATTTTCATTATTGTTATATTTGTTACATGATCTGTGATCAGTGATCTTTTTTTTTTTTTTGGTACACGGGCCTCTCACTGTTGCGGCCTCTCCCGTTGCGGAGCACAGGCTCCAGACACGCAGGCTCAGCGGCCATGGCTCACGGGCCCAGCCACTCCGCGGCATGTGGGATCTTCCCAGACCGGGGCATGAACCCGTGTTCCCTGCATCGGCAGGCGGACTCTCAACCACTGCGCCACCAGGGAAGCCCTGTGATCAGTGATCTTTGACGTTACTGCTATGACTCACTGAAGGCTCAGACGATGGTTAGCATTTTTTAGCAATAAAGTATTTTTAATTAAGGTATTACATTGTTTTTTAGACATAATGCTATTGCAGTTAATAGACTACAGTACAGTATAAACATAACTTCTATATGTACTGGGAAATCAGAAAATTCAAGTGACTCACTTCCTCACGATATTTGCTTTATTGTGGTACTCCAAGGCATGCCTGTACTCACAAAACACTTTGTGGATATCCTACTGGATGAAATGCTGTCAACAAAGCCATCTTCTATGACTCTGCACTCAAATACAAGGCCACGAGGGAGGCAAAGTTCAAGTATGAGACAATCAAAGACAGACAAAATAAGTGATTCTTCCAAAGGCTGTGATTTTAGATGTTGCCTACTACATCAAAACAATTTCCCAAGAGAAAAATAAACAGAAGGTAGTAGTATCCAAAATACTCCATTTAAAAAAGTTTTTTTATGGATAACTGTCATTATGAGTACAGCAGGAACTGTTATGATTTGAAAGATACAAAAAAAAATCAGGAGAGTGTTAGCATTCAATAGAAACTAAAACCTAAGTTGAAGGCTAATCAAAATGTTTGGTACTCGGCATTGTTCTGATGAAAGATAAGAAATTGTTTGGTTTTGTAAATAATTCATATAACTCAGAAAAAGTTAAACTTAGATTTCAAAGGAGCTACAATGCACCAACACTTGACTTTTTAAAAACCTCACTTTGCTACAGGCAAACATTTAAGATAATCAGGGTTATATGAAGCTCTCAAAGGGGAAGGCAGGGAGGCAAGTAAATTGTAGATTTTTAATTTGCAAGTTGAGATGGTTTTGGAAAAATAATTTTGGTTTAATTATTCATAGATCTAAACGGCTAGTTCAGTTTGCCAGAGCACAAGAGAATGCCAAGAGAAGTCAAAGCCATGGGGATGGACTAACATAAATCCATTCTAATTTCTGGAAAACAAGTGACATGGCGTAACACCATCACAAAGGATAGTATTAGCAGGAATAGGAGACCTGCGGTCTAATTCAGTTCTCTCTTTGGCTTCTAGAGTATCACTTACTAAGAATTTAGTGAAAAACAGGGAAATTCTACTCCTTTAATTAATTATCCATAAGCAGCAGGAAAGAAACAAAGGAAAGCTAACATAGAGTGATGCACCTTCTTGATTAAAAATTTGTGAACATGAATTCATTTTAATATGTTGAATCTTGAGTCATACTTACAAACCAATGGCTAATACACTACAAAACTTTACAAACATAAAATCTCATCTACTACAGAACTCCAAAACTAATGGAATTAATTTCTTCTCCCTTTTAAGTATTCCTTCCACAGAAATTCCTGAAACTGAGTAGTCATTGGAACTACACTTCTACACGTGTCATCAAAACATGACTGTTTTGTCAAAATGATGCAAGAAGCAATTTCGAATGAGATCAAGCTTATATTCTCTCAAAACACATTTTCAATTCTTTGTACTCCAAGTTACATAAAAAATAAGGAAGGCTGGACTCAATGTAATTTCTCTCAGTCCAATGTCATTAAACTCCCAATGTCTCCATGCTAGGAAAGGATACAGTATTTAAGTGCACTATTAAAAAATATCTCCAGTTCTAAAAGAAATGCTTTTTATTTTTAAAAGAGGGCTGTTGCAGTGCCCTTTACTTAGCGGAGACCAGCCACTGACTTCCTTCCTTTACCAGCTTTCCAAGATGATACTAAGTGAGTTTTTGCCCTAATATTTTTGCCCCGGGTTTTACGAGGCTTCTCTTCTTTGTGCACCTTCATGTGCTGCCTAAGATGAGAGCTCTGGCTGAAGCATTTGCCACATTCACTGCACTGGTAGGGTTTCTCCCCTGTGTGGGTTCTCTGATGTTGAATGAGGTGGGAACTCTGGCTGAAACATCGGCCACATTCATCGCACTGATAGGGTTTTTCTCCAGTATGAATTCTCTGGTGCTGAATGAGATTTGAGCTCTGTTTAAACCTTTCTCCACACTCATCACATTTGTAGGGCTTTTCCCCAGTATGGATCCGTCGATGCTGAATGAGATTAGAACTCTGAAAGAAACTTTTTCCACAATCAGCACATTTATGGGATTTCTTTCCAGTATGGATCTTCTGGTGTTGAAAAAGAGTTGAGCTCTGACTGAAACTCTTTTCACATTCGACACATTTATAAGGCTTCTCATCCAAGCTTCTTCTCAGTCTACTCAAGCTTGATTCAAAGCGAACAGTCATTCCCCATCTCTGCCGCTGCCGGCCTGTTTTGCGCTGGTTCTCATAGACTTTTCCTTGGCTCGAGCTCCGAGATATACCTCCCTTAGGTTTTCCTAACCGCATGGTGAAGAGCCAAATGTATTCTTAAGAGTCTACACTCTTCTTCTGAATGAATATTTCACTTCCTAGAGCTACACAGCTCAGAATTTTCTATGTGTAGAAAAAAAAAAAACAAAAACAAATTATAGATGATTTGTTAATTATTCAACTTTAATATCTCTTCAGCCCATCAAAACTGCATCCATTTTTAAATTAAATATCGTATATTAAGGCATATATATGGAATCTGAAAATATTGGTATAGATGATCTTATTTACAAAGCAGAAAGACACAGACATAGAGAGAGAACAAACATGAATACAAGGGGGAAAGGGGGCGGGTGGGATGAATTGGGAGATTGGGATTGACATATATACACTACTGATACTATGTATAAAATACATAACTAATGAGAAACTACTGTATAGCACAAGGAACTCTACTCAGTGTCTGTGGTGATCTAAATGGGAAGGAAATCCAAAAAAGAGGGGATATATGTATATATATATATTTGCTGTATATGTATATATACATATGTATATATGTATTTGCTGTACAGTAGAAACTAACACAACATTGTAAAGCAACTATACTCCAATAAAAAATTTTTTTTAATGTATTCAATATATATAAAAACAAAGACGGGCTTCCCTGGTGGCGCAGTGGTTGAGAGTCCGCCTGCTGATGCAGGGGACACGGGTTCATGCCCCGGTCTGGGAAGATCCCACATGCCACGGAGCGGCTGGGTCCGTAAGCCATGGCCACTAAGCCTGTGCGTCCGGAGCCTGTGCTCCGCAATGGGAGAGGCCACAACAGTGAGAGGCCCGCGTACCGCAAATAAATAAATAAATAAAAATAATAATAAAAACAAAGACAATTCTGGCAAAAAATACTTGCAAAATAATTCTAATAATTCCAGAGTCCAAACATAATAAATATAACCAAATTTACCTTTGGAGTTTTTCTCTGTTGGGACAGTACAAAAAAAAAAAAGAAAAAGTGATAATATGAAATCTAAATTTTTGTTGGACAATAACAAATGAGATTAAAAAGTGGAGACAATGTAATATCTTAATAGGAATAAAAGAACTCCAAAAGACAATCAAAATTTGGGTAATAGATTATCATTATATTTTAATATTTACTCCCATGTTAAACTTACACTCATGGGTGACTCATTATGGTGTCCAAATCAGAAAGAAATGACAAATCATACTACTTTGTTAACTATTTCTGTTTATCCTTGTTTGTTTAGCCGTTCTACTCGCACAGCTTTAGAGAACAACTGAGTTCTAACTTTGTAGCATAAGTTGTTTTGAATGTAAGAACTACTCTATAAGGAGTGGAAAATTTCTGTGAATCTATTCAATAAATACTGTATGAGGAAAATGTCAATGAAGAGATATTTCATAATTATTTCCTCTAGATTCCAATGATCCAAGAAAGAGGGCAATTCTTTGAAAACTTGAAACAAGGAATTTTTTTTGAGAAAGAAAAATTTCAAAAGAACTTTTACTTGATAGTGTAATGAAACAGAATAAAAGGTGGTAGGTAAAACACAAGAAGAGGAGGAGAAGAAAGTAAGTACATGTAAAAATAGGATGGAATTTTAAAAATACCCACATGCTACAAAAATTCAAAATTTCAAATAAATTAATTTCATTTAATTACTTATAAGGTTACTTAAAATAATGGCCACAACCAAAGAAGCACAAAGTCCAAATGTGGGAAATGTCCAAATGTCCAAAGGTGACAATGTGGGAAAACCTAGGACTGCAAAGGTAATACAATTATTGGAACTAATTTCCACATCTTATTGTCAGCAAGTAGACTTTAAAATGGGAATAATTACCCTGGGTCTCTGCACACAAGCTTACAAAGCAAATAACTGAAAACAAAAATTACATCATTGTTCTTGCCCTTCCATCATCTTATTGTATAATTGAGACTCCAGGCCTGACAGTGCTGAGACTTCGTGTATTTAAGTATATCTGCTGCAATTAAGGTAAGTATCAGAAAAAGCAAACTGCATACAACACAAAACTACAGAGAGAGCACTACTCATTTCTTAACTTTAGTAAATATTTATAGAACATCTATTACAAGGAGGTATGTCAGGTACATGATGTTGGTGTTCAAAAATAGCTATAATGGTAATTATACACTGAAAAACACCCCACGTTTATTTTTCAACACTACAGAAGTCAGTCAGAGACTATCTAAACCATCTAGAACACTACAGATGAGGAAATCATACCAACAGGCAGCCTGGGTGCCAGTCACTGGGCTACCTTATTTAATTCTCAGAGCAGCTTTATGGGATTATCTTCATTTTACTTCCATTTCTAAGGAAAGGCAGGTATACTTTGGCCAAGTTCCCACCCCCTAGTAGCCTGACCCCAGAGCCTGTATTCTTAGTGGCAGAACTGACTGCAGCCCCAACTTCCAACGCCAAGTCCAGCGCTCCGACTGGTGCTCAGCCTCATTTCACAGCAAGTGCGGGTATTAAGGGAAACTTGAGTGAAAGGAGCTGTTGGCCATGCGAATACGCCTCACTGGAATGTGCCTGCTTTCTCGTCCATAAAATGGGGATGACAATAAGGCCACTACATTATCATGGTGTTAGAAGTTTAAATGAATCTGTAAGTCGCTCCGAACAGCCCTGTGCTACCCAAGCGCTTGGTTCAATCTGTTTTATCCTGACACGCGACTGATGGGAGGGCGTAAGGAATGCGGCTCACGATCCCGGGCCTGTCCTCCTCTGGCCTCAACTCGCCCGGGCTTCCGTTAAGATCTCCGCTCTCCCGAGGCCTCTGGCTGCCGCTCCTCGCAGGCCGGGCCCGCCCCGCTCCCTCCGCCCCCGGCGCCAGCCACGGCAGAGCCCTCGCGGCAGCCGGGAGTTGAGGACCGAAGCCGCGCCCGGCAGCCCGTTGCCCAGTCTGCACCGCCCCACTGCAGCCAGCTCGCGCTCCTGAGGCCCCGGCCCACTCACCGCGCCAGCCCGCCGCCGCCCTCGCTCGCTCGCCCCGCGCCCTTCGCGCCGCCGGAAGTGCAGGCCGAGCCGTTCGCCTGCGCCGCGCGGTCGCTCTAGGATCTTGGCGGAGTGACCCTCTATGCTCACGGGCCCAGCGGAAAAAAGCAACTTTTCGTTTCTTCCTGTCGTTTTGTTTTCCTCTCCTACCCCTGGAAGGCGTCCTGTGGCCCCCAGGACCACAAGACCTTTGAGATGGAGGAGCCACCCACAGGGCCGACGAGCTGCAGCCTGTGTGTCACGGCTTTTGAAACGCAACACCAGCCTATCCCACCCTGAGACTTCATTCTTTTACAAATATTGTTTAATTATTATATAGAGGTACTTTTGGAGAGCCTAAACTGTTCCCGATATTTTTCATGAGTCAACTTATTTGATTATACCAAAAAGCCCTTACAAAATGGGAACGATCATACTCATTTTACGGGTAAGGAAACCAAGGCTTAGAGTAGAAGTTTGCTCGAGTTCAGACAGTGTATAAGTGGATGGCCAAGGACTGGAATGGCTCCAAAGTCTCGTGATTTTCAACACACCCCCTTTTTTCTCTTTAGTAATGATCTCTCCTGGTTCTCATTTCTTACAGCCAACCTCCTCCTCCGCCAACCTAACCTGTGCTGGGTCACCCCATCTCCTCTCTTCTCTCCGGGCCCTCGTTTGCCTGCAGAACTCCTTCAGTCTAATGGCTTCAGATACCATCTGTAGTCGCTGAAGACTCCCTAACTGGTAACTCCAGTCCAACCTTGGGATGCAAATATTACTGAACTCTAGATTTATATATCCAGTTAATTACTCAATGCCATTTGCACGTGTGATGGACATCCCGAACCTAACATACCCCCAGATATTCACCTAACCTGATAGAAGATCTTTCTGGGAAAACTGGGTCAAGAGAGGCCAGATCCCTTAGTGGCTGGGGTTCCTCTGGGAAACGGCTCGCAGTGGGGTCCAGTGTGTCCCTGAGTCCAGTTGTATTTGAAAGGCTCATTCTAGGAAGAAGAGGCTTCTGGGCTGAGAACAGTCTTGGCAAGACAGCTTCCTTTTACTATGGCTTTGTCCCTTGCACCCCACTCCCTTGCAGACAGACAGAGACACACACCAAAAAGCACTGTCTCAACAGGGAGCACTGCTGCCTTGGGTCTGCATTTGGCAACAATGCAAAAGAAGCCGGTCACATGTGTGGTCCAAGGGCCAAGTGCAGTAAGGAGCAGTCTATCTCCCATGAAGGGCCCCTGAACAAGGGTTCTGTCCACCAAGTCTGAGACTTTGCTTTCTGTTTCCTTTGGGTTCTCTGGGAAAGGAAACTCTGGGAATTCCCATTCCTGAGTTTGCAGAAAACATCTCTGTTAAAAACCCAGCCAGGAGGGAGCAGAGCCCCACCGGAATGCTGGGAGTCCAAGGGCGGGTCAGCAGCTGGCTTTCTCCCAGACAATCACAGCTCATGGGGGCTAAATACAGCACTTGTACTTGCTGGTTTTACATTTGGAAAGGCTTGAGTCCGACTGCCTTTCCTGCCCGATCATGGCTGAGGGACTGAGGGGCAGGGAGGCTGCTGCCCAGCAGGGCATCTGACAAAAATATCCCACTGCTGCTTTGCAGCTGCAGGGCACCTGTGTCCTGCCCACATGGGCACATTGTGTATTGCCAGCTTCTCCACAGATCACCTGATCCGACAGGATAAGCCTCGTGCTTTGTTTCCCTAGGACTAAGGGGCCAGATGTATCCTGGGTGGACAAACAGCATTATTTTAACAGTGGGAAGGTCTTTAATCCATTTTCTTGTAAACATTCTAAGCAGGTAGCATATGGTTATCACCATGGGAAAAACAAGCTCTTTTTTGGTTCCTTCTGGTAATTTGCTCTGGGCAAATCACCCTGTTTTTCCTGAGTTCAGATCTTCTTTTGCAATCATGTTGATTTTATCCTGTGTTTATGATTTTCCCTGGTTCCGGAGGCCTGACCTGGGAAGACCGTCCTGTTTTAGGAGAGGACACTCATCACAGGAATTCTTCACTTTATCTTTGGATAACATTTACTACCTGCGATACCAGTGAGTTAAGCAACATATGACAAATAATCTATGCTCTGTGGAGAGAGGCACATGGAACTCCCATACAAACCATCAGGAAACCGCAGAGCCAAACAGAGAAAGTCAGGGTGAGCTGAATTAGCAGCTTTTCAAATTGCCTCTGAAAAGCAAGTAGTGTTGATAAAAAGTTTTGTAACGCCCCAGATGATTGCAGAAGTGCACAGGTATACCTTGTTTTACTGTGCTTTGCTTTATAGTGCTTCACAGGTATTGCATTTTGTTTGTTTGTTTTAATTGAAGGTTTGTGGCAACCCTGCATTGAATAAATCCATTGGTGCCATTTTCCCAATAACCTTTGCTCACTTTGCGTCTCTGTGTCACATTTTGGTAATTCTCACTGTGGACAAAATAAATGTAGCCAGCCATTTCAGTAAACAAGAAATGTTGGTGCTATCAAGACATCAGCCACTGCAGCTGCTCCAAGGGGTGCACCCTGAGGGCAGCTTAGGATGGAGAGAAACAGGATACTGGCCCTAGATAGTTAAGATGCGTATCTAAGGAATAATTTTAATGAACCCAGACTCTTGCATCTTCCCATACACCAAAAGGCACTAAAATCATTAACTTGAGACTTCTGCTTTTTGTGGTCAGCAGTCATGTTTTGGTGTTCAACTACATGTTTGGCTTTTTTTTTTTTAAGCAAAAACTCCTGCATATCTTGGTTCCTCCCCTACCTCTTTGAAACAGTTCCTCAGAGCTGTCTGACAGGCTGTCTCATGGGATATAGTTCTCAGTAAGGTCCCCAAATACAACATAACTCACAAATTTTAGGTTGTGTTTTTTTTTCAGTTGACATCACAATTTTCAAGCCCTTCATTATTATTATATTTGTTATGGTGATCTGTGGTCAATAATCTTTGATGTTTCTATTGCAAAAAGATTACAACTTGGCTCAGATGATTGTTAGCATTTTTTAGCAATAAAGTATTTTAAAATTAAGGTACGTACATTGTTTTTTTAGACATAATGCTATTGTACACTTAATAGACTATAGTAGGGCATAAATGTAACTTTTATGTGCACTGGGAAACCAATCTGTGTGACTCACTTTATTGTGATATTTGCTTTCTTGCAGTGGCCTGGAACCAACCCTGCAACATCTCTGAGGTATGTCTGTACATTTTCCCCTTTTTGTACAACTTGTTAGTGATTTCTTAGCTATGTTATTCAGAAGTTAGTTTTGATAATTCTATTTCACAAGTGACACGTATCGAGATAGGCCTTAAATGAAGTAATATTGTAACAACTGAAAGAAAACAAAACAAAAAACCCCAAAAGCAAAACTGGGGATGTTTACAGAGGGTTTCTTCATCTGATGGCTTCCCATGTGCCAAGCCCTGTCTGCTCCAGGGCTGGCAGGCCTTTTCAGGCTAGAATGTCACACACACTCTCTTAGGCAAGTCGGGCTCAGCCTTGGGCCTCCTTCCAGGGACCTTCACCATCTCTCTGCCCTGCCGGTCCCCTGACCATCCAGGGTGTGTGGCCTGCTTCTCCCAGGTCTTGTCTGAGACCCCTGAACACAGGGCACAGCATGGCTCTGTCTTTGTCCCTCTAGGGCTGAGCACAGGTCTGGCACAAGGCGGTCCCTCAATTACTGCTGAACAATGGACAACAGTTGTGCTTGACCTGAGCTTATAAATATGGTCTGGGAGCTATTTCACTATTTTACTGGGGAGCCCTGTTTGAGTCGTTCCCTACCCTCTCCTAGACCCTGTCACCATGCCCCGCCCCCAGCCCTGCAAGATCCCCGAGGTCCTCCTGATGCTGGGACTCTGCGATTCGGGGTGACCCTTGTGCTTGTTGTCCGGGCTGTCCACAGACCCCCACCAATGACTCCTCCTCTGGGCCCTGCAGCTGCCTCTGTCCTCAGGCCCCACACCAGCCCCAAGCATGTGCACGGAAAGGAAGGAGTCGTGTCAGTGTCATGAGCCGCGGGCTGTGGCTCAGCTTTGGCTCTTCTGCCAAACTTGGCCACGCGGCCTGTGGAACAGGAGTGTCAGAGGTTAGGGCAGAAGGTCAGGGTGGACACACACAAGCAAAAAATAAAGCTTGGACCTAACTCCTTCAGTTCAATACCTCACACCTTTATTGAGTACCCAGGAAACTATGCTGCCAAAGGCAAGCAGAGACAGCAGAAACTACAGCAGACCCTCCCCTGGGCGTCTCTGCGCCTGCCTCTGTGCAGATGGTGCCAGGTCGGGGCAATCCTGTTGCGAAGTTCACCCTGAACGGTGGGTTCCATTGGCACGGCTGCTCCCAGGCTCTGTTCTTTATGGGCGCTGCACAAGGCACCGAGGGAATCTCCCTCATATTGAATTTCTGTATTTGGGAGACTTTATACTTTTTCCCTTTAAATCCGCTATCCATGGGCCCCAGTGGGAGAACTTGGTCTTCAGTTTGCTCTGTTTTGGACAAACACCTCACATGACCAATGTAAACTGTTACACAATTTTTGCAAATGCCTTCTTGTTCATTCCAGATGTTTTCCATCAGCTGACAAACCCAGATCGTTCTGCATCTGGCCCCAGGGAATTCAAAGCCCTTTCTCCTCAAACAGACATTTTTCCCTTGGTGGCCCTTTGATGGGAAGTACTGAGAGAGGAGGAACGCACACCCAGAGAGGGCAGGAGGCACACAGGTGTCCGAGGAGAGCAGCAACGGGGCAGAGCGCGGCCTTCCCGAGCCACTGCCGGCGGTCCCTGGACAGCTCCTGGACCCGCATGCACCCTGGCAGCATCCTTTCCAATGCCACGCGGGTCACCTCCTCAATGTGATCAAATTGACATGTTTCTGGCAGCGAGCTCCTTGTAAGAATCCCTTCAGGTCTTGCTGAGGAAGCTCAGAGTGAGTGTTGCAGAGAGAAGATGGGCTGCTGGTGGTCTTACTCCCAGTCTGACCTCTGCTGCCGGGGCACGGGGCTATGTGAGGCTCATGGAGTGACATCAGAGGCTCGAGGGCCAGGGACGCCATGGTGAAGTGATGGCTGGGAGCATCGCACACCCCATACCCGCTGGCAGCCCTTGCTTTACCCAGCGGAGTTTCTGAGTGGCAGCATGAGACGAGGGCAGACGGGGGTCGAGTGGCTCATGTGTTTGATGAGGATAAGGGCTTGTGGTTCTGGGCTGGGCACTGGGAGAGCAGATGGAGCCCACGCCCTAGAAACAAGGTCATGTCCTGCTCTCCTGAGCAGGAGGCGTGTGGAGTGAACAGAACTGGCCATGCTGTGCAGCTACATAAGTGGCCCATGTCACAGCTTCAGGGCTGCTCACGGCCCAGGCCAGTCTCACACGCAGACCCCACCCAGCAAGTTCCTGGCTCCTCAGGCTTAGGTCTGGGCACTGTGAGTGCTCACCTCGGAGCCAAGAGCCAGGGACATGGGACTCACGCTACCTAGGCAGGTGGACAGGTAGAAAAACGGGTGCTGGATTCCTCAGCCAGTGTGACCAATGTGTGTGACAATCAGGGCCCGGCCACCAGCGCTCAGAGTGCGCTGGCTGCTGGGGGCTTCGGAAGAGGCAGGTGCTGGTGGGCTACTTGGCCTCCACCAGCTGCTCCAGGCGCTGCAGCATCGTCAGACGCAGGGCTTGGAACCTGGAGGGAGACACAGCCAAGAGGACTCACTGCTACTAGAGGGGACAGGGAGGGGGCGAGCAAGGGAGCACATAGATGCTGGGCCCGGAGACCCACGGCTCCTGACCAGCTGATTAGTGGCCACTATCTCTCCTCTGCCAGGAGAGGGAAAAGCCAGGCCCACATCCCACAAGACCACTGGCTTTGAGGAGCAGTCAAACAGGGCTGCAGAGCCTGCCAAGCTTCGAAGCAGAGTGATCTTTCTATTCCAAAGATTCTCCAGTACGAGATATGGGGACATATGTATATGCATAGCTGATTCACTTTGTTATAAAGCAGAAACTAACACACCATTGTAAAGCAATTATACTCCAATAAAGATGTTAAAAAAAAAAGATTCTCCAGTACAGACAGGAGTGTGCTGGAGTACACAGGGTGGCAAAGTAGGGATCAGGAAGCCTGCGTTCAAGCCCTGGCTCTGCAGTCACGTGGTGCTGCCTCCTTATCGCAGGCCGCTGTTTCCTCTCTGTACATTGAACAGGCTGACCAGGTGACCCTCAAGTCCTTTCTAGCCACGGTGACACTGCTGACTGCATGTAGACTGTATCCTCTGATCGAGGTCTCTGCTGACTGCCTGAATGGGGCCTGACTGCACACATAGAAGCCTTTCTAAGAATCATTCAGCCAGATGCCAGAATCGGAACCAGTCCCCTGACCGCGGGCCCTCACAGCAGCCTCTCTCCTTCCCTGCCTAAGAGGGACTCTGGGACCGAGCTTCCCCTGCAGAGGGAGAGACAGATCATTGGGATGTGCAACCTGGATGACCTCACACAGCCGGGCCCTGAGGTAGCTTCCCCAGGAGCCAGCAGGTAACACCTGCTCACCTTTCCATTGAACTGGTCCCCTGCACCTGCAAACATCAGCTGGTGCAGGCAGTTCCAATAACTGCTGCTTTGGGACAGGCCTAGAATTCCGGCTAGCGTGAAAGGCCCAGGCGAGGCAGAAGGTGCACAAGCAGGCCCCCTCTCGGTTGCTCCTCCGGAGCAATGTCACCAGCAGAACACAACCCTGGTCCAGGGCCCACCCGTGCTCCTGCCTGACTCTCCTGGGCATCTTTCAGCAGCTTGTGCCTGTCCTGTGCTGGCGAGATTGCCGAGGCTAGATGAGTGGTCTGGGCTGCATCCCCCTATTCTGGCAGGCTGTCACCCCAGCTTGGTGTCAGTGTTGAGCAAGGGGTCAGAGGGCGGTGCTGGGGAGCCAGGGTTAGCAGGTGTCCCCGAGCTGCGTGAGGACACCTGGCACACCTGGAGGAGAGAGGTCTCCCAGCCGCGGGCCTGGGTGCTCTGCCCTGCAGACTTGCCCTGACGTTCAGTACCCACGACTGGCTCTTTAAGTGCTGCTTACTTCATGGTCAGTTTGATTATTTCTCTTTCCTCCTCTTCTTTTAATTTTTCAACAAAACTGTCCAGCACCGGCATTTCAAACTTAATGTACTGAGCGACCTAGAAAATCCAAGAACATTTTAATGTGTTTTAAATTAGAAGCCAAAAGTGTGTTTTCTTTTCCTCGTGGCTTCCATAGCGGCCGATTCAGCAGTCTTAAATCCAAGGAAGAGGCTGTCCTGCTTTCCTCCCACGCCCAGCACTGCTCTGTGTGTACCAGGATGGGAGGATGGAGCCCATTCTTACCTCAAAGGCAACTACGATTGCTGGGAGGAAAGATTAAGCTGAATTTTAGGAAAAGCATTCAATAGTGAGTGGAGTCACACTGGGTGTTCTCTGGGGGTGGGGTGGAGACGGTGGGAATGCCATTGTTTTTAACAATGGAATGAAACTACACTAGTCTGAATGGCTCAAGGGATACAGGGTCACTGGGGCTTCTCCTTGGGGTCCACACCCTATAGGCCTTTTCTGTGCAGGGAGTTTGGAAATGTGCCCATTGCCCAGCCAGGACTCAGGCTGTCCTGAGACACAGACCTCCATAGGGTCCCTTCCATAAGCCCTAGTTAGGCCCTAGTTAAGGAGCCCTTGTTGTGGGTCTTTAATGCAATGACAACAAACCATGCTCCAACGAAGGAAAAGATTCTATCTGTCTGAGGCGGAAAGGCCAGGCCATGGTTTTCTAAGACCCAACTTCTTATCTCCCCTGAGCCAGCTGATACATCTGGTGGTGGCTGACAGGAAGAAGAAGGGCTGAAACCAATACTGTACTGGTCCTTCAGAATGGCCATGGGGGCCCTGGAAGCATCGCCCAAGAGGGCTGTGCCCAAGGTCACCTTAAGAGCCCTTGGGGGTCCGCCATGCTGTCCCCCAGCCCCGAACTCAGGAGCAGGCCTCCCCGAGCCTCAGCTCTCACTCACTTCGTGGGGGACTTCCTCGCCCAAGTCAGCTTCCATCAGGAATATCCTGGCGATCTTCTCACAGGGCCCGTGCAGGATTCTGGAAATCAGCGGGTACTCAGAGTCTTTTAATTTTGTCCTCTCTGAAAAAGAAAGCGGTGGACAAAATTCATGGCATCTCTGCGTCTCTTTGTTCCAGGACAGGAACGTAAGGGAAGACAGGTGTCCAGGGGGCCTGGCAACACTGCCAGGTGTTGTGTGGTGGACACTGCCCTGATGATGTGTGATCATGTCCTTCAGTGAAGGCCCAGCTCCGAGAGGAACAGTGGCTGAAGGAGCGGGGAATGGGGAAGTGGACTTGGGGAGGCCAGGCCTGCTCAGTTATCAGACCTGTGCTGTGCAGCACTGGACACAGGGCCATGCAGTACAAGTTCTGCAACAGCAGTTCTCAGTGGGCGAGGGGCTTCTGTTCCACCTTGAAGACCCAGATGCACATTCCTCCCCACTCCCTGCTGAACCTACTGGAGAGAGTGGCTTACCATGTGGTTTTGGTGGGATTCTCAAAGGGATGACAATGTGCCTGGATTTGGGCCTGGGAGGGATGCTCGTGGTGGGGGCATAGCATGTCCCGAGGCCAGGAGGGCACCTGCCCCGTGCCCGCTGCACAAGCCAGCCCAGCCCCCAGAGAAGGAGCACAGCTGGTGAGCTTGCCAAATGGACAGGGACTTTTGTTTTTATGATCAGGAAGCAAAGGCAGACACTTACCCCCAGACTCGTGAACGATGTAGAGTGCAAACTCACTGGGACCATTTTCCACCTGCACAGGAAGTAATAGGAAGTCAGACCACGGCTTTTCCAGACAGGAGAGACAGAAAGGGACCCCTGGTAGTAACCACATCCTCAGTGCCACACACACAAATCCCCAGGGACCCTCCCCTCTCTCTGCTTAAATTCCCAGAGATGCCAGCTCAGCTGAGGAAACCTTGGTCATCCTTCTAGCCAGGAGCCATGGCTTTCTCCAGCCCCCTCCCCCAACAGAACAGCAAACCACCAGCAACTGGGGCAGGGCCGTCTGTGGCCAGACTTACTCGGAACTTGTTCAGCAGCAGGGTGAGGACCTGCAGGGTGGTCATGGTGCTGTTGACTCTCACGTTGGTCATGGACCCATAGGCAGGAGTAAACACGGAGGTCTGTACAGGAACGGGGAGGCAGTTCAGGGCAAGTCCAGAGGGGACACGGGGCTGACATCACACAGGGTCTGGGCATACTGTCGGCCAGATGGTGCTGAGCAGGCTGGAGCAGTAGGCGAACCTGAGCTTCAGGAACACCTGCGTCTATCCATCCACAAAGATCCACACACAAGCTATGCCCAGATCTGGGCACGCAGAGGGAAGCTGTAACAACTCACATCTTACAGAGGCCTCTAAGGAAGATGCCTACAAAGCTATAAGGTCCAGCTCTCTGGATTCCAGGAACCAGGGCCGTAGAAGTAACTCACAAGGGGTTGGGGGAACCAGTCTCTCCTTCACTCTTTCTATCCATCAAATCACCAAGTGTCTGCTGATCCGAAGGCTGAACATTCTCCAATCTGTCCACTCCTCTCCATGCTCCCAGTGGTGCCTGAGGTGAGGCCCTCCGCTTACACTGCATCAGCTTCTCAACTCTCCCCTTCCAGTCTCCGCCCTTTCAATCCATTACCCACACTGTTGGCCAGAGGAACAACCTTTCAAAATTCTGCAACTCAAAGTGTGTTCTGGACCAGCTGTCAGCTACAGTCTCAGGCCCCCCGAGTCCAGACTCCTGGATCAAAATCTGCATTCGAGGGCTTCCCTGGTGGCGCAGTGGTTGAGAGTCCGCCTGCCGATGCAGGGGACACGGGTTCGTGCCCCGGTCCGGGAAGATCCCACATGCCGTGGAGTGGCTGGGCCCGTTAGCCATGGCCGCTGAGCCTGCGAGTCCGGAGCCTGCGCTCAGCAACGAGAGAGGCCACACCAGTGAGAGGCCCGCGTACCGCAAAAAAAAAAAATCTGCATTTGAGGAAACTGCCCCGTGATGCTATCTGTAGGGTACACTTTGAGAAGTACTGTCTTACAGCATGTCCCACAGCCTAGACAGTGCCATCCGTGGCTCCTCTCATGTTATGCACATGTGATACATGGTTCCCTCCCAAGTACCCTGTGCTCTAGCCACATGGCTTCTGCACAGTTATGGGGGCCCGTGACATTCTCACAGGTATCTTGCCTTTGTTTATGAGACACCATCCGTGAAAGTCAACCAGGGCATTGTCTGAGGCTTATTGAGTCCTCAATGATCACTAGCTAGGTAGGAAACCTGCTAAACACTTTATATATAATCTTTGATTTAATTCTCACAACAGCCCTTAGAAGTACCTGTCACTAGTCCCCTTTTCTTAGGAAAGACATGGAAGCTTGGACAGGTTAAGGGGCTTGTCAGCATCACCCATCTAGAAAGGGCAGAGCTGCCCCAAACCCCATGCTTCACCACTGTGGCACAGGGGCCTCCCTGCGTGTCTGACTTCCGTGTGGGTAAGCTCCTCCTCGCTTTCCAAATTCCAATTCACACATTCCTCCCGTATGGCCCTAGCTCTGCTTTTCCCAGTAGGGGCTCGGGGTGTGCAAGGGACTTGTTCAGCGTCTGCAGCTGGTCCCCGAGTACCAGAGCCAGACTCAAACTTGGACCTGCCTTCTGCACAGTGAAATGTAGAATGCCTCTGGGTGATACAGAAAGCCAGCCTAGATTTTCAGTTTCTAAGAAATATGGAATACAGAAGTCAGGCTATTTCTAGGAGAAGAAAGGTCATGTCAATAAGACATTGTTAGTGTTTCTTCTGCCTGAAGTTTTTTCTCAAGAAGATACCAACCAACTCCATGTAGGAACAAGGGTACCGTGGCTGTTTTCCCATCTCTAACCACAGTGGTTTTCCCCTCACAGAACACATTTGAATCTAACAGGCCAGGGCAAAGCAGTGAAAACAAGTACTAAGTTTGACCCAGTCTGGAAATCAAGCCAACATTGCTGTGAATAAGAACACTTTTGGAAAATAATTGAGTGAAGCAATAGGGTACAGTTCTAAGAAATAAAACCTGGAATAACAACCCCAGGAAGTTAATTCTAGGAATTTTTTTTTTTAATTGTTGCCTGTGGCTCAAGTACTTTGTTGCCTGATTTCTAGGGACACTGATTCTGAATGCATGTAGCGCAGGGAGAAAAAGAGGGAGCCCCTTACTCATCCAGGAGATGTGAATCAACTGTCCAACATGCCTAAGACACTAGTTCCTGTCCTGGCAGGTACTCAATTTGCCTGGAAGAATGGGTCTACATTTCGGCGCAGGTAAATCTGTGACTGGGGGAATATCTGCCCTTACTGGGGCCTGAATGGGTAGTGTATCGAGTGTTGGCCTGGCTGGCTAAGAAGCCCTTCTTGGCAGGATGGCTCCAATGGACATGAAAGGCTGTGATGAAAGCCCTCACTGTTCATTTGTTCATTTCAAAGGCTACAGGGTGCTCAGACATCTCCATGTCCCTGTGACATTTCGAATGACTAACGTAAGATTTAATGTGCCCAACACCCCTCTTAGAGATGACTCCTTTAGAGTAGAGGTGAATGTACTGAAGACAAATTCCGCTATTTGGTACCTTGAGTCATGGAGCAAAAAGCTCCTTTTTAGGAATGTAGAACTAGAAAGAGCCTAAACCCGTGCAAATAGTCTTTCTAAATTTTTGAGTAATCCCTTAAAATAGCATATCAATATATATTCAAATACTAGCACGTGGTACTTAACACTTTAAGGACAAAACCCCTTTGGAGCAAGATTTAAAGAATACCCAAGTCAGACAGTGGGTTCTTTGGCTAATCTAGACATTCTTAATCTCTGTTTAACTTCAGCCCTGCCTCCCCCTCCCTCTCTCAGGAAACTACTCTCAAATAGTCCTGGGTTTTCCTGGATTTAGTAAAGATAACCTATTGTCCCTCATGAACACTCACTGCAAACCTAGCAGGGAGTGGAGGGAGGTCCTGATGGTGAAGCAGGGTCCTTTCAGCTGCCTTGCTGAATTCTTCATCCCGAAGTGCAGGGCACCCCAAGAGTGGCTTGAATGGCTCCCAGCAGACCTCACCTGGGGGACTGTCCTTCAGATCTGACCCTGAGACCTCCCTTTGCCCAGGCTCCCCTTCCCCTCCCACGAGTCATCACCTATCAAGAAGGCAGCTGCTTAACCTAAAAACCTTGGCTTCCAGTTTCCCAGTGCTGCAGGATGTGGCTCTGTTACCAGAACACTCCCATCTAGGGCCTCACCCACACGGCCACTCGTGCCATTTATAGTAATCAACTTCTCCTTTTACAGTTTGGTTTGTTTACGGAATGATGTCATCTGGGGAAGGAGCTCTTTTTCCTGAGGTCAGTACAATACTTGGACAAAAGGCTAATTGCTGGGAATAAGGAGAAGTGTGGGTTCTCTGGGACACAGACACACGTGCTCCTGGGCACACCTCAACCTAGTTGCCTTCATCTACCAAGTGGAAATGACAGTAGGGGACAGGACGTTCCCATATCAACTGAGCTTGGGTGGAAACCTCATAGAAAATCGCCTGATTAAAAGTGAATTTGGTATCACTTTCCAAATATCCATGCAACTTTTTTTTTTTTTTTGCGGTACGTGGGCCTCTCACTGTTGTGGCCTCTCCTGTTGCGGAGCACAGGCTCCGGACGCGCAGGCTCAGCGGCCATGGCTCACGGGCCCAGCCGCTTCGCGGCATGTGGGATCTTCCCAGACCGGGGCACGAACCCGCGTCCCCTGCATCGGCAGGCGGACTCTCAACCACTGCGCCACCAGGGAAGCCCTCCATGCAACTTTTGAGAATGAACTGACAGTGAGTGTGTGATGGAAAAAATACAGGCTTTGGGGCCATGAAGTGGAATGATATTTTGATGTGACTTTGGGCGAGACAGTTCTCCTCCTGAGCCCGTTTCTCCATCGGGGCAGGGGCATGGCCACATCTGCACACAGGGCCATGGTGAGGGTGAATTCTGGCATGACCGCCACGGGGCCCAGCCTACAGAAGGCCCAGTGGTTACACCCGTGCTTGGGGCTGTTCCCTGTGGCCTCAGCTTCAGGGCCCAGGGGAGAGGCCAGGCTGGGACCTCACCTTGTGGTTGTAAAAGTGCCCGTTGATAGAGAACCGATGTCGCCGGATCCTCTGGGCCTCACCGGGGGCGCGGCACCTGGGCCGCCTCTGGATCACACAGGCTGCATCGCTCTTGGTCCGCATAAGCTGTGGGGTCTCCTCGTCCTCCTCCACGGGCTCTGTGGTGAGAAGTGGATGAGGGGGTCAGGCTGGGGTGAGGGCGGTGGTGACAGAACTGCTCCCGTGGTGGTCCCGAGTGTGGAGCGTGGCTCCCTGTAGCACTGGGCTGCAGCAGACGGCGATGTGACCACTGTCCCTGAGTCAGAGGCTGGGGTCCAGCCTGCGTGATGCCCACTTTGCAGATGGGAAAGGTGATCCCCAGACAGGATAACCTGTGTCACCATGCCACATGGCCATAAGCCTCCGGGCCTCCGTCTCCAGGGATCCAGAGCAGGACTTTGACAGCCCCAGCCCTGTCCTCTGGGACAAGCCCTTCACTGAGTGCAAGGGGAGAGCACCGAGAGGACAGACACACAGGGATGGATCCCAGTGTGTGGGGAAGAGGTCCCAGATGCCTGCAAGGCCAGGAGGCAGCCGCACCCTCTGCTGATGTTCTCTCCTTTCTATAAGGGTGCGTGTTGCAGGGACTCAGGCAAACGACATCACCTCTGCAAGCCTCTGATTCCTTTTCCCTCGGTGAGGAGTCGATGAGAAAGCCTCTTCCGGGTTAAGGAGGGATTTAGCAGGGGCTGCAGCTGAAGGGAAACAGGCCATTCTTTGCTACTCCACAAAGCTGATATTCAGAGACGGTGGTCATGAGCCAACCCCTCCCTTCCTTCCCACCCCAGATGAGCAGGACAGGGCCCCCCTGACCTGAGCTGTCTCTGGAACTCTCCTCCCTGGGTCTGGCCTGAGCGCCTGGTTCTTGGGCAGTGACTCTGCCATCCTGAAGAGGTGGCTCCTTTCTGAAAAGAGACAATCGTGGTGCTCAGAGGGCTGTAGGCAGAGAAAAGTAGCTCAGGTCAAAGGGAAGAGGCTGGCTGCCTTTGGGGACAGGACACAGGCAAGAATCAGGGCAGGCAGAGCTGAGGCCAGGATTTCATATTAAGTCAACGTAAAAGATTAAAAGAAAGGCAAAGGATCGCCCCAGTGTCTGCTGGAAGGAGAGGGAGTCTGTCCTGAAGACCCGGTGTACTGTGCTGGGCGCCGTTGCATGGACACAGGGACACACACAGTGCCCGGGTGCTGCTGGGGGCTGGGCTGAGGCAGCTGGCATCTGCGGCCACATGCCGAGGGGGCTCTCTGGGCTGCCCTCAGGCCTGCGGGGGCTGGGCAGCAGCAACCTCGAGGGAGCCAACCTCCAGGCCTCTGAGCAGGGTGGTCTCCAAGCCAGAGCTGGTGGTGGGCTGGGGAAGGAATGGGCGTGATGGGAAGTAGCCACATGGTGAGGAGGAACCTGCAAGGAGCAGACAGAGCATCCAACCCAATGCTGAGAGGCCTCTGCAGGCCCTTGTCTGAGACTGCTTGTGTGACCACTTTTACCCTCCTTTCTAAGGAGCCCATCCAAACTCTAAGCTCTAAGTCTGTGCGGCTCAAAATTTGCTATGAGTGACCAGGGATACCTGGGGACGCCCCAGGGGTGTCAATGTGTTAAGGGCTCTCAGAGAAGCAACTTTACTTCAGTTTCTGAAGGGGAAAATGTTTTGAATTTCTGACTCTTAGAAGGATTTATTACATGCAGAAGCAAGCAAAACGCAGCAGCAAACTGCCCGTCTATGGGGTGGGGTGGGAAGAGGCAAACGTCCACTAAAACGATAAGGCAGATAGAAAGCCATTTCATCCTGATCGAAACATTCTTCTGATAGTTAAATAAATCTGATATTAAATTCTGATAAATTTATAAAAATAAATTCTGATATTGGAATAAAAGCAGAGCAGGAGGAGGCTAAAATTGTGTGCGTTTTTAACATAGAACAGGAGATGCTGAGATGCTTAACTTGCAGAGGGTGTTGGAAGCCCCCCCCGCCAGAGCCCTCTCTCTCTTACGGACAAGGCAAGTTTGAGAAGCACAGCCAGAGGTGAGGGGAGCCTGGAATGTTCTCCAAGAGGGAGGTGATTTGGTTGTCATGGAGAAGGACCACCTGGGGGTGAGGCTGCAGGTTGGCAGGTGAGGTCATGGGCTGAGGACGTCACGGGGTGACAGGGATGAGGTTGGGTTATCCTGCCATGCTCCTGCCCCAAATGGGAATGGGGCTAGGCTGAGAGCAACTTCCCCCGCCCCCGACACCCCAAACGATACTTTTGGGTTGAACGGGTGTCACGGAGACCACCTGGCCCCGCCCCACCCAGCCTGGCACTCACGGGTGTCCTGGTGCCCAGGAGGCGGGGGAGAGGTGCACGCGCTCTCTGTCATCCTGTATCTGGAGCCGGATGGGCCGCCTCAGTCCCCAGGAGATGTTGAGGAGCCCCTCGATGATCAGAGCCCCTTCTTCCTGTGGGGATCCACACGGGTCAGCCTCTTCCCCCAGAGCAGCCGCGCTCAGGGGTCACTGCCCACCCTCCCCACCCACCCTCAGGACTCAGCCCCTGCCCACGGGACTCGCCGTGCACTCAGGCCTCCCCAGACACGCCCTCTCCTCCCTGGCGTCCTGTCCTCCTTTGGGGGGAGGCCCACGAACTTCTATGTGCTCCAAGGCACGCGGCCCGGGGCTGAGAGGAAGCCTGAGGCGTGCCCTTCCACTGCCCAGGCGCAGGGTCTGGGACAGGGCGGCTGAGTCAGGTGTCCCACAGGAACGCGGCCGCTGTCTGGCAGGCACGTCCACAGAGCGGCAAGGAAACACGTTCCAGGGAAGCACGGCTGTGCAGACACCAGTGCAACACAGGGCACCTCTCCACCCACTGCTGCACCTGGGCAGGGGACCCACGGTCAGCTGGCCCTACTGGGCATGTGCCGAGGGCACTGGATCCCATGCCCACGAGAGCAGAGGTGGACTAGGACAGTCCCCACACTGTTCCCATAGTGGCCTGAACCCACCCCCAGATTACCGAGCTGCCTTCTTTCCTGAGGGCCAGTCTTGCTTTCCTCACCACCTGGGATATGGACAGTCCCGCGTCCCACCACTGGCACACACACTCGGAATATCTACATCAGCTCCCAGCCCGCGTCCCCGACCAGCCTTCATTTCCCAAGGTCTGCAGATGGCATGGCCACTCCCCTGCCACCAACCCTGGGGTCCTAATCGACAGAGTCCTCCAGAGGCACCCTCAGCCAGCTCCCACTTGCTCCCCTCAGGTCCTTGATTCTGTTCCTCTGACCTATTTCCGGCTCCTGTATGAGCGCTACCACCTCCAGGCTCCCTGTGTCCAGCCTCATCACTCCCACATGTGTGCCTGGCCAGGCAGCTTTGTCTGCACCCTCAGAGCACCTGCCAGAAACCTTCTCAGCTTCACGCTTCCACAGAGTCTAGGTCTTCCCAGCTATGTGCTCCTAATCTGCTTTGACACTGGTCTTTTGGCAATGAACTTAAATCGTCATTCTCCCAAAGCCATCTCAAGCACCATTTTAGATTCACAAATGCCATTTCTTTCTCCTTGCTGACATCAAAAGCCCTGTGAGAAGAGGGACCTTGTGGAAAATGTCATATCCCTGGCAGTGCTTACAGAGGTGTCCTGCAGTGTCGATTTCATGGTTAGTTAGTAATAGTTTAAAACACCCTGCCATACACGGAGAAAATATTTCTCCTCTGTTCAAGTTTATAAAAAATACACATAAAATGGCCTTGCACTATTTGCTAAAAAAGAAAACAAACAACAACAACAAAAAAAACCAGAGCTATTTTTGATAACCACTGATGCTACACAGGCACAGATATGTAACTAAAGATATGGAACTGTATGTATGTAATATGTAACAGATATGTAACTGGAAAGGAAAGACTAGATTTATCCACTGCAGTTAAAGGTCCCGTGGGGATAGTAAGAAAACCCAAAGTGGGGTTCAGGGCTTTGTTTTCAGACTTAGCTTCACATGCCTCCATCAGATGTTGACAGGTCACTGGAGAGAGCCTCTGCCCCACCGGGAACACATCTCGGTGTGTTCATTCATGGACATGTTTATTCATGGACACCAGCCCCATGATGGACTCTGGGTGGAGGAGATGAAGCAGACACAGCCCCAGACCCTTTGATGCTCTGGGGGCACCGCTGGGGCAGGGGCAGCAAGGCTGGACATACTGAGGCCAGACCTCCAAAGTTGCTGTATGAAGGCTCTGGGGACCTTGCCATGAAGAAAGAGGCAGGGGGACTCGCTCTGGGGAAGCGAAGGGCTGAGGCAGAGCTGCTGCCTCTGAGGTCAGGGTTAAGCTATGCTGGGGACCAGCTGGCCTGGTGTCCCTGCACAAGCGGCATGGGTGCGCCCAACCTGAGCCCCCTACCACTGCTCTACTGCTCCCCCAGCCTGGCCCCATCAGAATGGAGGGGAGGCCCTGTCAGCCTGCAGCGTTCTCTGATCAAATCAGAGAAGCCCAAAGTAGAGAAGAGGGACCTCCAGGACAGCCCTCACCACGCAGGTGGGGAAGTAACAGGACGAGAACACAGGTCCCAGGGCCTGGACTTTCTACAAGTTGGGAAATCAACCTGGGCCCCCTAATTCTACCCCAGTCAACACTTTCCTCCTCAGTTTAGCCTATTGGCTTATTTGCTAATTGCTAATGAATTCAAAGAGAGCCAGAGAAACAGACAAAGGCTCTACAGAAGCGTCCAGATGGAAGAGCCATGGAAGTGGGACTTGGTATGTTTAACTGAAATCCTGATCACGGGTTGGCCGCATGCCTTGGCTCACGAGAGATACTCTAGCCAGAATGCATGAACTTGGGACTGCCAGCTCCTCCCGCTTGCCTCGGCACCTAGGGGCTGTCCAGCAATCAGACTTCTGACCTGAGCTTCTGTCTCAGTGACTTGCTTTCCATCCCCTGCCTGTGGGAACAAGACAGGTGCCTTCCAGGTGGGCCCACGGCTAGGTGGATGACGTGAGGTCTGTCTGAGAAGGGCATGGTGCTGGCTCTCTACAAGGGCTTTCCCAGGGTCACCTGCCTCTCCCTCAGCTGCCTCCTGTGCTGACACACTCATCCCTGGACACTAGCAGTGGCCTCCCAATGCTGGCCAGGTGTTCCTCGGTCTCCCTGTTAGCTGCCCTTTAGCCCACGCACAGCGGCAAAGTCAATCCTTCAAAGCAGAAGCCAGACTCTTGCATCCTTGTTCAAATCCTGCAGTGTCTGTCCATCCCCTTCAGAGGGAAACCCAGTGTCCATGCCAAACCCACTGACTTCTCCCCACCTGGGCCAGTCATATGGGCCCCTGGCTGTCCCCTGCCCAGCAGACTCTTGCCACAGTGGCTTTCCACATGCTGCCCCTCCACTGGGAACACACGACCCTCGTTTGTTCAGCTCTCTGCTCAATGTCCCCTCTTAGAGAGGACCCTCCCAACCCCTTGACCACAGCGCAGCTGGCCTTTTCTTTGCAGCTGTAATCAGTACCCAACATCACAGCACCCATCCACTGAGTACTTAATTCTTTCCCTCCCTAACAGCTAAGCTCTAGGACGCAATGATTCGTTCACTGCTTATGTCCTCTGTACCTAGAACAGCCACTGGTGCACAGGAGTACTAATTAGATACCTGGGGAACAAAGAAACAAACCAGTTATCATTTGAAAGCACCACATCTGGGAAGCAGCAAGACCAGGACCCTGCAGGCTGCCCCTGGTTCCAGAAGAAGGTGGGCACATCCCAACCCCCAGCAGGCCCAGGGAGCCTGGCCTTAGCCGCCTCCAGGCTAAGCCCTGCATCGCTGTGTCTGGCAGGGTCCCTCACAGGTGCAGGCCCAAAGCTCTGCAAGAGCGAGCACCGGGCCAAAGTGTCCTGGGGTTGCAGGGTACTAGTGTAAGGTGTAGTGGGGAACACTTCTAGGCGGAGGTGGCAGACCCTAGGGTTGCTTGTGGGAGCCCAGTGGAGCCCTCTGCCTCTCCCAGTGGCCACCCCACCCCTGCCCTGCAGAGTAAACATTCCCAGAACGTCCCACAGGCACAAAGCCTTGCTCCAAGCTGGGCCAGGCCCCGCCCGCCAAGCTGTTTTCCTCTGAGAGCCTTCCTGAGAACTGCTATTTTTGGCCCGTGTGACGGTAACTGATTGCTGGTGGAAAGGTATAAAAGCAGCTGCCAGGCCCCGAGGTTCGCCAGACAGCTCAGGGAGGGTTCCGCTCTGGACAGTGGCACATCGTACAGGGGCCGTAGCACGTCTTCCTCGTCGTCCCCCTCCCAGCAATCTGACGCCGGACACAGGGCTCCAACTACTGGACCCCGATCCCTCTGCTCTGAGCTTCCTGGGGGCTTTCTGTGGACTTCCTTGCTCATCCAGCTCCCCTGCTACCCCCAGACCTCCTCAGCTACAGGTAAGAGACAGCAACTGCCCTCTGGTTTGAGGTAAAACAAAAAGGCGTTGGGTATCTTTGAGGCAGTTCTCAGCCTGGGACGCGCACAGCCTCACTGCGGGTTAGAGACCAGGATGCAGCTAACTGCTAACAACAGCTGCAGAGGGCTTTATATTCATAATGGAATTTCCCATGAGGTGTCATTCCATAAGCTTTTCCCAACGCCCCTGAGAGGTATATGTTTAACCCCATTTTATGGATGAGTAAGTGGAAGCTTGGAGAGGTGACTTTGCCAAAGGACTCCGGGTCGGGAACTGCTAAGTTTGGTTTTAAACCCAGGTTTCCTCTGACTCCAGTCCGTGAGGCTGGGTTCTCTGATTTGTACAGGTTCCTGAACAACAGTAATGATAGAATCTTAAGTAATCTTAAGCAGGAAGAGCCCAGGAGTTCGAGCCTGGTCTTGGATCTGCAGACTTTAAACTGCTCTCAGACATGTGATTCACCCAGGCAGCCTCAGGTGGGGAGGGGACACAGGAAGGGTGTCAGGATGGCACACTAGTCCCTCACCCCAGTCCTCTGTCAACCAACAGGTTGCTGCTTCCTTGTGGCCGGCAGCCATGAGGTCCCGGCTTTTGCTTTCCGTGGCCCACCTGCCCACAATTCGGGAGACCTTGGAGGAGATGCTGCCCGGTGGGCCTGGAGAGGAGCCCCCCGCCTCCCCTAGCCTGGATGACTACGTGAAGTCCATCTGTCAGCTGGCGCAGCCCACCTCAGTGCCGGATGAGGCTGCAGCCAGGGTCCGACCCAGTAGACCCCACCGGCCAGCCCGTTCCCGTGAGAAGAGCTGCACCACTGGGTCCCTACAGGACATCACCACCCGCTTCAGTGGCCAGCAGCCCACACTGCCCGGGGCCAGCACTGTGGACCCTCTGGACTGGCTCTTTGGGGAGTCTCAGGAAAATCGGCCAAGTGGGAGGGACATGCCAAGGAGGACTGGATCCTCTGCTGACCCCTGGGCTTCATGCAGACAGACGGACAGTGGCAAGGCCCGGGGGGCCCCCAGAGGGAGGCTGAGTGATGTCAGGGCTCCAGGGCACTCTCCGCTGAGACTGCAGAGGGACTGGCACCAGTGCTCCCAGGCTTCTGGGCAACCTGGCCAGGATGCAGTTTCCCCAACAAGCCCCCGTCCCAGCAGCGTCCTTAGAACTCTCTATTTGCACCTCCCCGTGATCCATGAACTCTGACCCCTCCTCAATAAAGACTTCTGCAAATAACATACAGGTCTGCATCACCTCTCCACCCTCTCCCTCCCCCCACCCCAGGTGGGCACCGCCCCTGGCAGGTCTCTGGGAGGGAACAGAGCCTCTGCAGAGAGGCTTCCTGCTTTGGCAACTCATAGTGAGACCCCTGCTCCAAATAAGAGCCTATCTCACATGATGTGTCAATCGATACGCGTCCCGTCTGCACTACTCCTAACTGGCTGATCACCTCGGGCAAGTTATTTTAACATCTCTTCCTTGGTTTTCTCACAGGTAAAATGGGGGTAATTAATAGGACCTGCCTCCTAGGTTGTGCTGATGAGTAAATGGGCTAAAACGCGCATACATCCTGGGGCGCATGTTACAAGCCCACACATGGAGTACCTGTTGTTTACGTGGCTGCCTCACAGGTAGGGAAATGAGTAGGTGGGGGGAGAGGAGAAGCAAAGGCCTCAGCCTTGGTGGTTTCAGAGCCAGGCCCTGGGCACTCTCAAGTCAGCCCCGTGGCTCCCGACACCCCTGCTCCCCCCAAGAGGCCCATGAGCAAACTGGGGGTCTCAGCAAATGCACCTGCTGTGTTTTGGGGGACTTGTCACTGGGCCACCTGCGGGTACCTCAGTGGCTCCACCTCACAGGTCCTGTTGTGTCGTGGGGAGCGTTTTCCCCACGCTGACGGCCAAGACAGAACCTGCACCAGCTAAGCCTGCAGGGCACCAAACAACTGGACCAGGTGGCCCTGTCCCCGCCCGTCCCCACCCTTACCTGCCTCCACCCAGGGGCCACTTATCCGTGGGGCAAAGTGCAGGGTGTTGTCCAGGTGCCCTGCTCTCGGGCAAGTTCAGGGGCCAGGGCCTCACTCCACATGTCCATGGGTCCCCCACAGCCCTGGGTCCCTACATCCTGGCAAATCCCAGTTCCCAGGGGCATCTGGCAAGCAAGAGGTGAGGGTGAGGGATAGGGGAGGGGGCAGATTGCTTTCCTCAGGGAGACAGGTGAGGCATCAGAGAACTCAAAGAGACAGGCTTAAGACCCATTGCCCTGTTCTCTTGCGCCAAGCCAGAGCTGGCTGCCCTGGTCAGCGTGGGAGGGACAGAGGAGAGGAGGAGGATGCAGCTGGGGCCACGGGCAAGCTCATGGCCAGGTTCAGCTTCCCCCACCTCCTTGCCCTGTGGACTAGCAAACTACTTTGCCTTCCATTTCTCTCTCTCCCTCCCTCCCTCCATCCCTCCCTTCCCCCCTTTTTCCTTTCTTTCTTTCTTTCTGACTTTAAAATATTTTAAAAATTGCTTTGGACATTTACAATATTTATCTGTCTTCTTTTTTTTTTTTTTTTGCGGTACGCGGGCCTCTCCCTGCTGTGGCCTCTCCTGTTGCGGAGCACAGGCTCCGGACATGCAGGCTCAGCGGCCATGGCTCACGGGCCTAGCCTCTCCGCGGCATGTGACATCTTCCCGGACTGGGGCACGAACCCATGTCCCCTGCATCGGCAGGCGGACTCTCAACCACTACGCCACCAGGGAAGCCCTGACCTCTTTTATGTGTTTTGTGGGGAGGCAAAATGTAAACCGTGAATTTAAAAGAAAAAGTTTCAGACAAGTAGTTTACTTAGTTTCCTGATCTGTAAAATGGGGACAGCAACGCCTGTCCTTCATACCCTACAGTGGTTGGGGAAACGGTACAAATGAACTTGGAGATGGAGTTATAAGCACTGTATACAAATTTTCCAACTGTCACAACCGCTGTGTCTCTGGTTGACTCAAACCTCTGGGTCCCTGACTCTCTCCAGCAAATATGTGTGGGGCAGGCTTTGGCCAGAACGTCCTAAGGAGGTGGTGAGGAGGGCTGACCCGCTGAGCGGGTGCCTGGCTGGTGACTGGACGGGTCAGGCTTACTGCGCCAGCCTCATAGCAAAGCGGTGTGAAACTAGGATGACGCTGGCTAATCCCCCCAAGCTCAGAAATCACACTGCTGCATTTGGGGAGATCAGATAGGGCCAAGGAGATTCCTGGGCTCTGGGGTCCTCTGCTAATACCCCCGATGTAAAAGAAGCTAATGGCACCTTCAGAAGTTGCCAAAAAAAAAAAAAAAGATGAATAAAGGGCTGGGGGAAGGGGCTTCTGGCAGTGTCCCAAGCTCCTGAGGACAGAACAGCCGAACAGAAAGTCCTCGTGGTGGGGCCCTACGGAGCAGTCTCATTCTCCTCCCACCCACCACTGAGACAGGGAAGGGACACAAATGCCCCTCCCGCCTGGAGAGACAGACTGGAAAGCACTCAGGAACCCCCAGGGAATACATCCACGGGCCTAGCACTCACCAGGAACCGGTGGTCTGTCTGTCAACCCTGTCATTCCTGCCTTCAGGCCTTAGAAGAAGAGGGATCATTATAAGAGGAAAGGGGACCCCTGGCGGAGGGAAGGTCCTTCCCTTTCTTGCACTTGTGCAGGGGGCCAGGGGCTGAGGTCCTACACTGGGTGTAGTGTGCGCTCACGCCACCAGGGGGAGCTTTGAGCCTACTCAGAGCTGAGCGCGGGGCGGGGTGGGAGGCTGGCTTTGGCAGCGGCCACACACCACACACCAGGACACCAGGGCCCTACTGCCTCCAGCTCACACAGTCAGCAGTGATATATTTGCCCACTGGCATTTCCGGGGTGGTCCATTATTCTGTAGAGGCACCAACCAGCCTGGTTAAAATGCTTTGCTCTCTTCAAAAGGCACAATTGCTCCCAGTTGATCACACTTTTCATTGTAAAACAAGCAAAACGATCCCAAAGGCTAGGTTTACAATGAAGGAAGCTACTGCTCCGGCCTCCTGAGCGGGAATCCTTTGCTCCTAGTTCTGTAGAAGCTGCGGGAAAGTTCACAGGGAAATGCCTGCCCCAGGGTGTGCCCCTGCCAGTGACACATTTCACCTCTCTGAGTTCCGTGGGCCCCAGATGAGACAGTGGACAAGAAAGTGCCCCCAACTGTAGCAGCCAGGCTGAGGCTGCTCCGGGGCAGGCCCAGAGACAACAAGTTGGGTGGGAGGGTCTCTTGCAGAGCCCCTTGCGGCGCTGGGAGGGCATACCCGAGGCTGAGCTCACCACGCTTAGCTTGGGGATCGAGCTTGGGGGGCAGGGGTGAGAAACCGCTTTCCGAGTCCCTGAGTCCTGGTGAGTCCTACTCAGTCAAGACCTCCACAGACCTCCAGAGCTTAACGCTGGCGATGGTATCGCTGTATTATACACGTCTCTGTTCAGGCCTCGGAGCCACGCCAGAGCCTCTGACTTCCTTCAGGGTCATCTTGGGCCAGAGACTCTAAGAGTCTCAGTTTCTTTGTTTGGAAAATGGTCACTCCTCCCTCACAATGCCCTTGTACTACAATAAATACAACAGAGGCAAAGCTCCTCTTGTCTGCCCTGCCCTCAGCGTCTGCAGTGCCGGGAGAGCCCAGTCTCGGGTGGCCCGGCAGCAAGTTCTAGGAACTATGAGTCTCTGAGGCCCAGAAGGTCCCAGGTCAGCAACCTGAGGAACTGCAGAGCCCCGGACGCTGGGTGGTGGGTGAGTCACCCAGAGATGTCGTGCCCCAGGACCCAGTCACGCATTTCAGCATTAGAACTCCCGACTCGCAAGCCGGTAGCCTGTCTCTATGGTGGAGGTCACCTCCCAAAGACACACGCTCCCTCAGGCAGGCACACCTTGGCTGTTAAAGCTGCAGAAGGTTCCTGAAAGGTACTTTCCGGCTCCAGTGAGATCAGGTCAGACCCTCACACCTTCTTTAGGGTTAGGAATATGAAAATCCCTGCCTGTGGGATGTTAAGTTCCTGCCTTTGGGGCCAGCAGGAGCGCCTCTTCCCCACTGCAGGGTCCTACACTCCTCCATGTGGACTGTCCCATCACACAAACAGGTCTGGGGCTTCCCTGTCCCTCTCCCCACTCAGCTGTTCCAACAGAGGGGATTGTTTTGGGGAATCCCAAGTGCCAAGATCAAGCTCTTAGACTGGCTGTTCTCAGACTTGGCCTTCATCAGAATCCCCTGGAGGACTTGTCAAAACACAGCTGGGAGGGTGAAGAGTTTCTGATTCAGCAGGCCTGCAGGAAGGAGGGTGATAAGAATTTGCAGTTCTAACCAGTTCCCCGGTGATGCGGAAGCTGCTGGTGTGGGGACCACATGTTGAGAACCATCATGATCTTAGAGCAATCCCTGGATGGCCCAGAGCTGAGGAACAGGGTCCAGTCAGAAGACCCCACCCCATGCCTTCAGCACAAGAACTGAAGTGGGCCCAACTCCTCACTTAGCAGCACAGATCAAAACTGCCCAGCACGCTGGGGCTCAGGACTCATCCCAACTTGCTCCAGGCCTGCATCTGCTCGTTAGTTATCTAATACCTATGCACAGGTACCGCCCCATGCCTAGCGGAGGGGATGCAGGACTAGTAGGGCACTTGGCCCAGGTCTAGGGGCTTATCACTCAAGTAAGAAAAGAGACAGCGAAAGCAGAGATAGCAGGATGCTAGGATCAGAGCCCTGCGGGCAGCAGTAAGGAGCTGGGCCAGGGCGGGCTGCTGAGACAGGCGTCAGAGGCTGCTCTGCAGAGGAGTGCGAACACAGAAGCATGCAGAAATTCTGAGGGGTGGGGAACAAGTTGTCAGGGCTGGTCCCAAGGCCCCACGCAGGGTGGGTGGGTCAAGGGGAGGCAGAGTGTGAGGTCTGCGTCATTCCAGGTTGTCACAAGCAGCCTAGCACTGCCTGAGCCAGGAGCTAGCAGCCTCCCTCCCGTCCAGGCTCCTGAACTGTGTGACACTGGCCTGGCCTGGCTGATGGAGGTCACCTCCCTGACACTGACTGGCGATCCCCCTGCTGCCCAGAGCTGCCTGCACCTCGGGGCTCACCCTCTGTTCTAGTAATTACAGAAGGGGATGTGTGGTTGTTTGAAGAACTAATAGAAGCGAGATTAGTGAGCAGAGTGGCTTCCGCCTGCATGAAGTCTCTGTGGGTTGCCGGGGCTTGAACTGTCCGTTCCCATGTTCAGCAACAGAAGGGGGACTCAGAGGCCACTGGCCCTTGCCAGACACTGATGGGCTAGAGAAAATTCCAAGAGTCAACCCGATCTCAACCATGGAAACCTCCCAAAATAAAGCCTAATCATGATCACGAAAAGACACCCCATTTTGGCTTTTCAAATGCCCCAGTATCCCGACCAGGGCTCCCATGTGAAAGATTTGGAAGTTCTAGATGGTGGGTGGCAAGATCAGGCCTTCACCTGATCTGCCCGGTGAGCAGCTCCCCGAGCCTGGGCCCTGCTGGCCACTCCCTGGAGTCCAGCTGGTGCCCACGTGCTTCTATTTGGCTTGTTTTGCTTAGGCCACACAGTGCTTCGAGGTTTGGGAATTCCACATGAAATTCCAGATACCTAGCTTCCTTTGAAAAATCAGGAAGGGTCTGGGTGTACCAAGCCCACATCCCTGCACAGCTGCCCTGGGTTTGATCTGACCCGTGCTCTCCAGTGTCCTCCACTCCCCACGCCCACCCTGCCTCTCAAGTGCGGACCTTCCTGGCCCTGTAAGCATCTTCTGGGGAGCTCTCCTCTATCGCAAGGCTTTCCTGTTGGTTGACAAGCACAGAGAGGCTGCTTTCACTCCTGCATTGCCCCGTGAACTTGGGCAAGCCAGGTCCTTGTGCTGAGTTCCTCATCTATGCTGGGATGAGCAGAGGAAGCACTGGACCGTGCGGTCTCAAAGATTTCAGACTCCAATGTCCCGGCCTTCATGAAGACAAAAGTCCCAGGTGGAAGGAGAAGGCGCACAAGGGGATTTCCATCGGCTCTGCATTCTCACGGGGATGGTCCGACCCTCAGTACCCCTTGCAGGGATCTCAAAGGAGATAACCTGGTCCCCAACTCAGGGGATGGGTGACCTTACAATTTATTATCCAAACTGGACACTCAGAGTGAAGGAAATGGTCTTTAGCATTACCCTTGATTAACAGGTATAAAGCAGCACTATTTTTGGCAAGCCAGGATAAATGGTGACCCTATGAAAAAGAAGAGAAATGGGCCTTACCTCTCTGTGTCTCAGCTGAAAGCTTCTGCCCTCATGGTAGCAGTTGTAGGTCTTCAGCAGGCTTAAGAGCTCTGACCTAAAAAAGGTAAAGACACACATATGCTCTTGGAATGTGGTGGGGCCTTGGATAAGGCATCTGGCTTCGCTGGGCTCAGTTTCCTCATTTGTAAAATGGGCATAATGTACACATTTTGCCAACAACATATAATCCATTGAGAGACTAGACTTTGCCATCAGACACACACCCTTTGGTCTTCTAAGGAGTTTCGCAGATCAGCGCTCCTGGAAAGCCCGGGGTGGGGCTGCGAAGGAAGCAAAACTCACAGAGGGGTCCAGGTCAAAACTCACAGAGGGGCCCACGCTATTGTACTTCTAGGGTGTTTGCACAATTTCACTATTATAGATGAGAGTTCCTGACAATCTCCCTGTACCTTACTTCTGAGTCACCTTCTCAGAATAAGTCACTTGGGCTTGGATAATTGGCATTTTAAAGGCTTCCTTTTTCTCCCCATATTTCTTCCTACAAGGGTCTGGGGTGGCTGCTATGAAGGTACCACCAGGGTGCCTCTTCCCCATCCTGACTTCCTGGACGTGTGATCATGGGATGAAGGTGACAGCCCCTGAGACTAAGATCCTGAAGGCCCTAGGATGGCTACTCTGTCCAAATGCTGTCTCCCCAGGATAAAGGGAAAGCCACAGCTTGTGCCTTGGCCGAGGTGTGGCAGAGAGAAAACGAGGACAGCTCCCTGTACCCAAGCTGGGCTCTGCAGGGCAGTGCAGTCCAATAGACATGCAATGCAAGCCACACACATCATTTAAAATCTTCTAGTAGCTATACTACCAAGGAAAATAAAACAGGGGAAATTAGTTTTAATAACATTTTATTGAATCCAGTGTATCTAAAATACTATCATGTCAACGTGAAATCTATGTAAAAATTATTAATGAGATTCTGCTCGTTATTTTATTTTGTAAGAAATGTTCGGTAGCTGGAGCATCTTTTATATTCACTACATCTCTCCAGCCACAGGTCCCGTGCTCGGCAGCCACGTGTAGCTGGTGGCTCCCCTACTGGACAGAGATGCTCTTGAACCTCTCAGGTACTGCTGTCACCCACACTCGAGCAACCCAGGGCCTGGATGAGAAACACACGCTCTGGTGCTCTGTTGTGCAGCCCTGTGTGATGTGGGGTGATGGTAACTGACAAGGGAACCCATTTACAACTTAATGGCATTAACAATGCAGGATTCAATACTGCATGTTCACTGTGATAAGTGTGCAAACGCTGAATATTAAATTGTTAGGATACGTACATGTATAACATCTAAATCATGTACGGTTGTTATGACTTTTTTCAAAATGATATTTAATATTGTTACATTGTTCTTATTATCGGATTTAAATAAGGAAAATGATGGTGTGGGAGCACTGTCTGTTTTCTCAGGGTCTTTAGTAGGAGGACCCCAGCGGGCAGGTCCTCAGCAAAAGCTAGTCCATTTCAAGGAGGCTTGCTTTGTCTTCAGAATGGCAGATAGGAGCTACCCAAATTTAGAAAATACTTGGACTCAGGACTTGAAAAGCAAGATAAAATGAAAAAATACACTTTTCTTTAGTTCAGCAATGAACTTGGAAAAGTATCCCAAACAGTTTTTTATGAGACCAGGAGTCTCGTCATAAACAAAATAAAATAAATAAAAATAAGCTGAGAAAAATATACCTTTTTAATAAAAACTCAAAACTAGTTTTGAGGTGTTTTTTTTTCCCCTGAACTGTTTAATGCAATAAGATGTTAGTATTGCTCTAGTTTTTATATAAACTAAACGCCATCTCTGCAGGTTCACAGCAGGCACTGTCACGCTTTCCTGCTTTTGTCTGCCCAGGGAGGCGGGGGTCAGACTCATGCCTTGATCCTTGATCTCCAAAGCACTTCAAAAAGAAGTGCTCTCATCACTGTTCCTGGGGCAGGCGCATCACTGTATCTACAAAAAGTGCCCAGAATTCCTCCACCCACAGGCTGCCCATGGCAGGGGAGTGGCCACGGGGGAAAGGCAGGCATGGAGACCCCTCTTCGCTCACAATGGCTTACTTCAGAATGGACTTGCTGTCGCTGATGGGCACGTGAGAACTGGGTGGACAATCTTCCTTCATCTTCTGCTGTTGTCTGCAGACTCGGAAGTTACCTGCTGGTAGACAAAGGAGGGCCCACAGACACCTAAGCTGGGAGGAGTGATGGCCAGTGTGGCGCCGGAGCCTTGGTGCAGAGGCTGCAGCTTCTGCCTCACCTCCCACCTCCCCACCCTCTCACGTGCCCACGCCCCAACCTCTACCTCACTCCCACCCCACCCCCGCCCCCAGGTACAGGGCCAGACCTAGAGGACTTCATGGGACCCCACACCCACACGCGTCAGCCCTGGCAGGGCAAGGTCAGAACCGCCCTATCAGCCCCCTTCCCAAAACCTCTTCATGAGCCCCAGGAATCAATCAATCTCCTCAATATTTCAGATTATATGCTTTTTTTCTTGATGGACACCCTGAATGATGCTTTCTACCTTGATTGCTCCCTCAAACCTCTAAGTCACCCCTGGCCTTTCTCCTCCGTTTCCACGGAGCCTGAGGTGGTCCCCCCATCACTGCCTTTGGAGTCAACACACCTGGACCAGCTCTCCTAGTGACGGGCTAATCGGTACCACGTTCACTACATGCTGGAGACTGTTGAGCATATTCTATGAATTATCTTGTTTATTCCTTACAACACCATTATGAGGTAAGTACCATCCTATTCCCATTTCACGGATGAGAAAACAGGGACAGAAGTTAAGTACTTGGCCCAAGATTCCCAGTGAGTAAATGGCGAAGTCACCAAACACAAGCATCTAGACTCCAGATGCCGGTCTCTTAGCCCCTTCTCTATACTGAAATCGGACAGTAACTTAAACCCCCAGACCCTTCATTTTCTCATCTGTACGATGGAGTAACCTCTATCCTATAGGATTGTTCGTGGACTCACCCATGAAACTGTCTCTATCTCTTCTCATTCACAACCTGGAAACGTTTGTGGCGCTTCCCAAGCCCTCCTGGGTTTCTTTCACAGCAGGTAAATCCACTAGAGCTTTCTCTACCCTGCTGGCATCCTCCGTATAGATTCTTCTCTCTGTCTCTGCGTTATTCTGGCTGAGCACTCTCTTATCAAGGCCCACTATGTGTCGGGCACTGAGCCCCAGCTTCACACACATGCATACTCTAACCTTGACCCTGCCTCTACCCCCCCTTCTCCCAAGTTGCAGCTAGTAATCTGAGGGGTTTAGTTACCCTGGGAGGTGGCACGGACAGGGCACACAGTGTGTCTTTCACACCGTGGAGCTTGCTTGGCTCCTTCACAAAAAACCCCCAACATCTGTTCACACAAACCTGGCTCAATCGCGTCTTCCTGACCTGTATGTGTGCCAGTGCTACTGGGGGTGGGCGGGAGGTGGTCAAGGTCAGGTCCAACTGCTGTGTTATCGGTGACCTCAGAGCAGAGCCCGTCGCGGCGGAGGGGCGCTGACTCTGACTAGCCCAGCACACTCCTGCCTGCTGGCTTGATCCACCCACAAACCAGACGTACCAGCCTTCTTGTGGCCACATCAGCCCTGAATGAGCATCTGACTCTGGAGGCAGCGGACACACGGCTGGCGTAGAGAAGGGGAATGGTTTGAGAGAGGTGGGCTTCCCAGTGACATCAGAATCATCCCCTAAATTCCTCCCCTCTGCCTGAGTCTACAGGGAGGCAAACTGTGGCCTGCAGAGAGGGCAGGCCCCCGGCTGTGGCCAGCAGCCAACCCTACCTCTGTAGGGCACAGGGCATTGGCACCATGGGGGCCTGGAGCTGGGGACTCCCAGCTGCCTTCTTCTTGGCCTATTTCAAAATAGGGTTTCGGTTCCTCAGCACCTCAGATACCCTGTGGAAAAAGTGACCTGCCAGGCTCCCTCTCTGGGTCCTTCCTCAAATGCTTCCAATGCAGAAGCTGGCTTCAGCCCAGGGCAAGGCTGGGTTTCTCCGTCAACACCGTTTCTGTGGGTCCATGACACAACTGTCTTGCTTTAAGCCAGCTCATAATGGGAAGGGCTGGATTTACCCAGAAATAACAAGAGATGCTTTTTTCTCTTGCCTTCCTCTGTAGCCAGCTTCTCTTCCACTCCCCCCACTTCCTGCTCTGAGCTCCACCGTTCCCCTAATGGGTTCTACGCTTTTTCTCCCCTTTGGGCTTTTACAGCCATTCTCTGCTCAGAACCCAGCGTCGTCCTCATCCTATACCCTAAACCGTTGCTTGCCAGGCAGCCCGTGCCGGAGCAGACCCCTTCTGCAGCAGTAGCAGCAACAGCTCCTCTCTGGCCCAGTTCCTGCTCTCGGCTCTCCCCTGCAGGGCCGGCCTCTTGTTTGGACTCTCCCAGGAGAGGAGGAGGGTGGTGTGGCTGGGATGTTGCTTTTCTGCCTCACCACTTGTTTCCAGCACGGAGTGCAAGCCTGGGACGCTGCAGGAGGTCCACAAATGGCTGTTAAATCATTGGACGAATACAGAAAGCCTCATGGGGTCCCCCAAAGTCAACTTTCGAGAGTTGTGCATACACAGCTGGAATAAATCATGCAAAAGTCTCCAGGGGCCGGGGGAGTGACTCAGCTGAGGGACACTGGTCAGGGCACTTGGGGACACATTCCTCTTCCAGAGGGGCAGATCTTCTGGTGTTTCACGAGAAGCCAGACATCTGGATTTTTATGGGCTACATTTTACTGTTTAAAGTTGGGTGACTGTGGTAGAGACAATTACTGCCCCTGGAATGATCACATGATAGCTCCCGTTCCCCAGCCCCCTGCAGCTATGGGGCCATGTGACTAGCTCTGCAAACAGAAGTGTTGTTGTCACTCCCAGGCCAGTGCATCTGAGCCAATGCATGACCCTGCGGCTCTCCTGTTCCCTGTTGTGGTGACCCAGAAAGCCACATGTCCCAGTAAGTACAGCTTCCTGATGGTCAGCCTGGGTCCCAGAGTGCTTCTGTGGTTGCCTCTGCCAGTCCACAACGAATATGGACTGGGAAAGAGAAATAAGCCTCTGCTGTGTTTCAGGGATTTGTTACTGCAGCATAACCTAGGCTATCCTGACTGATTCGGTAGATAATAAAGTTAAAATGAATATATACATGTATGTATATGTGTGTGTGTGTGTGTGTCTGTGTGTGTGTGTGTGTGTGTGTGTATGTGTGTGTATAACTGCTGACGCATGACATGACTCCACTTATGAACACTGTATTTCTCCCAAAGCATGTGGGGAATATGCCCATTTTGCTCTATTTAGTAGGGACACTTACAAGGGGAAATCTCTATATCAAGCAGCGATTAGTTATTAATAGAAGATGCTTCTTAAAGTGCTTTGGGCTGGGAGCTGCTAAAGACCCGTGTAGCTTCAGTTGCATGCTTTTTCCTCTCTGGGCCTTGATTTTCCCATCTGTACAATGAGTTAGAAATTTTCTCAACTGTAGAACTCTTTGTTCAAATGTAACAGTTATGCAAATCAGATTAAAGGGGCTGCTCTGGTTGAAGGTGAGGTGCGTGGCGGGGAGCCCCATCCGCGGCTTTGCCTAGGGCTTTTGATAATACTGTGCTGAGTAACACAGGAGAGGCTCCCTGCAACGGCCTTCTGGAAGGCTTTGCCCTCAAGAGCCTGCTTATTTAAAGGACACAACCAACGAGCCGAGTGTCTCCAGCTGGAGTTGGGTGACATCAGCTGGGGGAGATAGCTCAGAGGGAATCAGGAGGAAAGTGCAGAAGCGTCCTGGATTGCAGAGAGCAAAGTGAAAGGAGAAGGTGGCTCGTAGGGTAAACAGCTTATGTGGCAGGGACAGAGAATGGGGTATACCATCCCAGGTGAGGGAAGGAGATAAGTGAACAAGGCTGGGGGGGAGGCAACGAACTGAGGGTTCTTTCAAATTGCCGGGCGGGGTCTGAGCCTTATGGGGGGGGGAGAACTTTGCTCTATAGAAAAACAATCTCTTATTTGAGAGAACCACATACTGCTGTGTCCTCTGACATCCATCATGTGCGTGGCCCGAAGCCAGTCTCATGGTCTCTGGTTCTCACATGTCCCAATCCCCCACCCCAACTCGGCAACACCTCCATCTCCTTGTGTTCCAGACCTGAGCTCTGGGGCCACTCTCAGAATTCCTCTCCCAATGCCAGCACTGCATTTGCGCCTCCTTTACCCGACTGGAGGTAGAGGAGGTTTTCATTGATTTTGATACTCCCAGTATCTTGTCCGGTTCTCAAGTGAGCTGCATGTGTACCTGAGAGGCATCCTGGGGGTAACCTGAATGAGAGAGCTTTGAGGGACAGCGGGCACACAGACCCCGGGAAGAAAGGCAGCTGAGATTTCTCTCCATTTGGAGCGTGTTCCTGAAACCGCCTGTTAAACACTCACCGTCCTCATGCGTTGGGCAGGACTTAAATGAATCTCCAGTGGAGCATTTTTCTACCTTTTAAAAAAGGACAATCTTATCTTTAAATAAAGCCCTAGGAGAAGCTTCACACACAAACGGATTAAAGCGGGGCTGCTTTGGTTGAAGCAGGAGTCGGGAAGAGGATGGGCTGGCCCACCACCCAGGCGCAGGCTGCAAAGCACAGAGTGACAGGTGCAGCTGCGCAGGCCAAGCCCTGTGGCTCTCGGGAGTCCAGCCTTCCTTGTCCCAGCCTGCTCCCCTCCCCCAGGCCCCAGCGCACAGAGCTCAGGCCTCCACACTTGCTTCCCTGGCTGGAGGAGGCTCTGTCCCCAACCCGAGGACTCAGGCTGCGCCAGGGCTCCCTGTCCCCCGGAGGAGGGGCCCCAGGGCAGCAAGCCAGCCCTGGTTACCTGTCCCAGTGAACAGGCAGTGGATTGTTTTCGCTTTCCACTTCAGCAGCTGCTCTGCCAGCCGTGAGGAGGGGCTGCTGAGGACAGCGGGCCCGCTGCCTGCCCTCGCTTTGTCCCTGGCCTTTGGTCTGGGACAAAGGACAATGAAGCCTTTAAAGCTGCGGCCCATCTTTCCTCTTCTGGGGTCACGGAGCTGCTTATTATGGGAGAAGGCAGCTCTGCGGCTCCTCAGGCCATCACTACAGCCCACTTCCTACCGGCGAACGGCAGAAGGAGAAAAAGAAAGCTAACGCAGTGGTGTTTTCATGAAGCTGCATCCACTGCGTTCAAAAGCCTTTTATTTCAAGACGACGTGCTGCCTACTTATTAGTCCTACGATGCCCTCTCTTTCATAAGCGTGGCAATGATAGATGGTTGTTGTTCTAACTCGGCAAAGTGGAAAATGTATCGGCATCCAAATTAAAACGTTCTGAGGATGTCTGTGAAATCTGAGTGCTTGGTAACCTCTGTGCTAACATCTTATAAAATTATGACTCTGAAGTTCTTCTTTAGGCAGGATTAAAATCAAATATGTAAAGACCGTGACATGGCGAGTCCAAGAAAGAGGATGGAGCACGTGGGGGCACAGCTGGGAGCCTCTCAGCCCAGGCTGCTCAGACCAGAAGGAGGTAGGAGGTTCCTAGGGAAAGGGCAGTTGCTGGTGACACTGCCATGCATTCCTGTGAAGGCTGGGTCTCCTGCTCTGCAGTCCGTGGCTGCAACTTTCAAATGCCAGCCAGGGCCAGCAGGAAGGTGGCGCAGAAAACAATGAACCTTTAAATGGGCCCTCCCTAGCTAGCACCTGTTAACCGGCAAATGGCAGGAGGTTGGCCAGGGAAGAAGCTGTAGTGCCTGCTGGTACCAGCTGCCTCTGAGAGGGGGTCTGGCCAGACACAGGCCACCCCTTGGCAATGTATTTTTGCCGAGAAAGCCAGCTGTTGGGATGCGGATGGCGGGCAGGGACACAGCAGCTGCAGCTTCCATTCCCTTCCACAGTGCTGTCCTTGCCCTTCCTCGCTCCTCTACCTTCACTCCCTGGGCTTGGCCACACCCTCCCTGCCCCAGCCCTGGTGGCTGGAAGCCCAGGGGGACGTTGTGCACAGTCCAGCTGGAGTCGAGGGAGAGCAGGAACGGCAGCTGCAGAGCCACCCGTTACCTCCACTCGCCGCCTTCCCCTTGGTCTACCCCCTGACCCCAGCTCACCTTTACTGTATCGTCCCCACCCTCGAGGTCCTGGGCTTCCACCAACACTCTCCCTGAGGCTATCCCAGCACCAGGCACCCTGACACCATTGCTCTTCCTCTGAAGGGCCCAGGCCTCTGCATCCAGGCAGGTTGGCCCTCCTCACAGCTTTCTGACAGTCGCCACCTAGAGGCGGTGCTGCAACCAGACCCCTGCAGCCAGGTCTCTGGCTTCTGCCCTCGTTTTCAAGGCCTGGCACCCTGGGGCAAGAAAGCATTTCCCATCCTACTGCTTCCCCTTACATACATATTCCCTGGCCCCGCGGGATTATCCCTCCCCAGACTGAGCTTAGCTCTTGCCTATGGAAGAAGAGATCTAGGAAAAAAGGAATCCTCTCAGCTATGCTTTTTGGGCCAAACAGGTACTCAGAATGACCACTGGTTAATATCCCAATGGCCCGGAGCCAGAGGTGCCGGCCCTCCGAGTGCCCAGTGCCAGCTGCTGCAGGGCTGCACTGGGTGCACAAAATCGCTGCCCCTCCTCGTCCCCCACATCCTCTCATCCCCCCAGCCAGCGCTACCCACTGCACCAGACCTGTGTGCTGCATGCAGCTGCTGGAGGTGGTTTCCTGTGAGACACGGTTCGGCTCAGAATATTCTGGGTCATGGAGCCCTCTGGAGTTTCCTGAAAGCTTAACACACTGTCTCCAGAAACATGCCCGTGTGTGCACACACACACACACTGAATTTGCACACCATTGCAGAAGGATCAGTAAGCCCCTGCTCATGTGCTCCTGGACCTGCAGGTCCCAGGTTAAGAACTTCTATTGAAATGTGCCACAGCAAGGGAGAGGAGGCAAAGGGGCATACTAGAGAGAAGTCTGGGTATGAGCTTCGCTGGGGTATCAGCTTGGCACATGACTTCAATGTGTTGTGACATCTCTCGGGCCTCAGTTTAGCCAGGATTGCACTGGCAGCTGGACCAGAGTGTCTTTAGGTCTCTTCCTAGCTCTTTGGCTATGGGGCTGTATGACACCCTCGACTCCACCCCCCAAGGTCAGGCAAGGCAAGGGAAGGGGGTTCCAAATCTCTCTAAGCAGTGCATCCTGGGGAAGGAGGTCAGACAGCCAGAAAAGGAGACTGAGCAAACCGCAAGTTCCCCTTTAACAAGAGTGACAAAACTGCAGAAGCTTCGGGAAGTACAGCCACTTCCTAGTTGATTTTGATTTACTTTAAAACAACTTGAAAATATTTTCTTCAGTGCACTCTGTGAGAGAATAACCACCAGCCTTTGCAAGGATCTGGGTTTAAAGCTCTGCTCTGGGATTCTTTAGCTGTGTGACCTTAGGCAAGTCCCTTTTCCCCCTCTGAACCTCAGGTTCCTCATGAGCTGAATCACTAACTGCTGTGAAGGTGAGTGAGGAAACAGGTGAGATGGGCCTCATATGGGGTTCACCCATGATAAACAGAAGTTCCCAGTAGAGGTCATAGTGGGAGTCAGGGTCTCCAGAGAGACAGTGAGGCTCTGGAGATGGGAACCTGGGACTCAGATCTCAGCAGGAGCATCTGTGAGCCACAACATCTGGCTGAGTTCACTCTCAAAACCAAGATCAAGTCCAGAGTGCTTTCTGGTAATCAGAGTCTCCCCTTTGAGCCTTTGCATTTACAGGACCTGAGCTATAACACACGCCTGAGTTCTGTTCATGTTCTGTTGTCATGGGTCATTGTCCAGCTGACCCTCACCCGGGGGGACCCTGCACTTCACTCTATTCTCAACCTCCAGGCCACTTGCTGGAGTCTCATGGTGGAAATATGGTCCCACCTCCCGGCTTTCACACTGACACTTTAATCTGTGGCCTCAATCTCACCTTCCCTGTAAAGTCTCAAACCACAGGCACTACACACAGAGGGAATAATGACAAAAACTAATGAAAACGTACCGACAGTGTTGAAACACACCCCATTACAACTTCTTAGCCAGCAATTTTGTGACCTAGGTTTAAGGAATTCATCTTCTCTTCTCTCCCTTCCCCTTCCACCCCCTGCCCCCCACCCAGCACCTCCCACCCTGCTGCCAGCAGCTCAGGAATTACTCAGGGGAGCGGGGGTGGGGGGGCAGGCAGATTGGCATTTTAGCTGTAGTTAATATTTACTCATGGCTTCTGGCAACAAATCTTGATTGTGCCGTGAGCAGTTAAACTAGATAGAAGCCAGTGAGGATCCTTCCTGCAAGTGCAAGTACATGGCTTTGGAGTCCAACCTGCTTGGGCTAAAATTCCAGAATCCCAGCCCTCACCTGTTGTGACCCTATTTAATTCCTCTGTGAAGTGGGATTACTCACAGCTCTCTTTTCAGTGTTTCAAGAAAACACTGGCACTGGCCTGGCACTGATCCTGGTGTGAGAGAAGGCCCTCACTCCCCCAGGCCAGATGAATAAAAACAAAGGCATCTGTCTGGAGTGGGAAGTGCAGGACACAGTCAGGAGCACGGGGGTGAGCAGAGTGGCTGGCAGGGTGAGCTCTGAAGTCAGTGGGTGAAATGAATGAGACCTGGCATAACAAGCCCTGGGTTAAAATGCTGACTCCACCACTGACTCATCTGGGTAAAACTGGACAATTCCATAACTCTTAAAGCCTCAGTTTTCTCATCTGAAAATGGGGATAATGAAAGTATCAAGGCTGTGAGAAGTAGGCATACTGTGCTAAAGCTCTTAGCACAGGTCTGGGAACAAGGCAAATCCTCTATAAATAGCAATTGTGAGGCCCTGCTTCTGCTATTATCTTGGTGCTCATGGTCTTCCATCCATGAAATCTGAGAACTGTGCCAGAGGCACTTCGAGCCTCTCCCCCCAATTCTAAGATCAATGCTTCTAGGATATTGGCCAAGATGAGAGACAAGGTGGGCAAAGATGTAGCCTGCTGCCGCGCACACACCTGCTGTGCTCAGGTTTTAGCCTCTAAAGTGCCCTCTCCTTGGAGGAGGTGCCTGGCGCAGTGCTCACTCTCAGCCTTGGGCCCGAGGCCCGCAATACGCCAGGCTGGCAGAGGGAGGGGACTTTGCACGCGGCAGCCAAGGGCACCAGTGCCCAGACTCCGGAGCCCCTGTTTGGGAAGGTCCTGGGCTCGGGCGGTGGGCGGAGGTCGGACGCGGACCGACCGAACTCTCTCGCCCGTGCATCACTCACCGTCCACTCATCGCGCTGTCCAGAAGCAGCTGCTGGTGCCTTGCCCTCGCAGTCACCGGAGATGCATCCGCAGCGCCTACTGCTCCGGGGCTTGGAGCGTCAGGCCCGCCCCTCCCCGCCCCTCGCCCCGCGCCGGCCAATGGCGTCACGTCACCTTGTGCGGCCAGCCCAGCCCCAGGCACCGCCGGGAAGGTCCGCTCCAGGCGGTGTCTGAGAGGCCTCGGGGAAGGTTTGGGGCGTCTGCTTTGCGGGGTGTCCCCGGACTACACAGAGGGCGCCTGGAGACTCGCGGAGGAAGCAGCCCCGACTCGGTCGGGAGGGTCCGGTATGCAAACCAAGGACAGGGAACTTGGGGGAAAGGACAACCTTGGGTTTCCAACAAAGGTCGCAGTGCGGGCCCCGCAATTACTAGTGTGCCTGTCACGAAAGAGGAGGTTATCAGTAGAACCTGAGCGATGTTAGTTTTTGCTCAAGGGCCACCTGTGTGCAGTCCGGCTGTTTGCTTGCTGTGGCCTCTCAGAGCTCCACTCCATTTAAGAAGCCAGACCCTGGACTTGCCTGATGGCGCAGTGGTTAAGAGTCTGCCTGCCAATGGGGGGGACACGGGTCCAATCCCTGGTCGGGGAAGATCCCACATGCGGCGGAGCAGCTACTGAGACCGTGTGCCACAATCCATGAACCCTAGAACCCGTGCATGGCAACAAGAGAAGCCACTGCAATGAGAAGCCCGCGCGCCACAAAGAAGAGTAGCCCCCGCTCTCCGCAACTAGATAAAGGCCCCGCACAGCAAGGAAGACCCAATGCAGTCATAAACAAACAAACGAACAAACAAATAGTAAATAAATAATAAAATAAAATCTCATTTGTAAAAAAAAAAAAGAAATCAGATCCTCTGATGATTAAGAGGAGATAAGCTTCTCTGCCGGTTACTGCCTGCTGGAGGAGGATTTGCCTGTGCAGAGGCAGAGGGGACAGAAAGGCACAGGCCTTTTGAGGAACTCAGAGCAGTTCAGTGATTCTGGGGTGTGGGGTGACAGGGAAGGGGAAGGGGCTGATGGAAACAATTGCAATTTCTGTTTTGTATCACTATCCCAGTGCTGACCTCGGGACTTCCCCTTCCCTCCCCCAACGTGAATCATTTTACTTTCGTTCAGTCTGTGGTTCCTAATCTTTTTACAGTCACATGGCCATTTTAGAATCAGATATGGACCTTTTAGAAAAAGGCAGGTGCCCACATAGGCAAAACTCAGCCTGGGATTTGAGTCTTTGAGCCCCTGGACCCCACTTGAGAGAGGCTGGGCTAATCGTTGTTGTTAGGGTTGCTGGATTGGGGGTAAAGAGATTGATCTCTACCATCTACTTCCTGCATGACCTTGCCATGTTGCAATCGCTCTGGCCTCAGTTTCCCTACCTGTAAGAATGAAGGAGCTAAAGATGACCAGGCCAGGTAGGGACCTTTCAGCTCTGCCTTGACATGAATTCGTGAAGAGTGGCCCAACCTCTGCCAGCTCAGGGCATCCCAGTGGTTGGGGACCCCCACTCCTGCATAGCCCAAAGGTCTGATCCGCAAAGCTGAGGACAAAAATTGGGTGCTTCACAAAGTTGTTTTTTTTTCTTTTAACAGTAAGTAAAATTCAACATAGCCCTCAACCTCTGAGCATTCATTCATGCCCAGTAGGATAAGTAGACATAGCACCCAGGTAGGATACAATTTCCCTGGCGCCCTCCAGCACCTGAGAGTGTGGGTGCAGCTGATGTTCTCATCAGGGCCAGGACTAGCCTGGAGTGACGATTGGCTTTGAGGAAGCAACCTGATGTGTCCTGCACGCCCACTGTGTGTCAGGCACTCCGCTAGCTGCTTTACAGCAGGGATCCCACACAATCCCCTCAACATTCCTGGGGAGCTGGGTGTTACTACCCACATTTCACATGGACCATGAGTGTCCATCGTCAAGTACCTTCAGAAGGAGAATCACCTTTTCCTTCAGTATTCAATGGAGCTGTATTTGACCCACAGCTCACTTATGGTGGGTGTTGTGTATACGGTTAGTTGCCAACCCAGTACCCATTCCCTTCTTTGGAAAAAAGAAAGAGAGAAAGAAAGGAAAGGAAAGGAAAAGAAAGGAAAGTTGATGCAGCCACTATGGAGAACAGTATGGAAGTTCCTCAAAAAACTAAAAATAGAGTTGCCACGTGATCCAGTAATTTGGAGAAAACTAGAATTCGAAAAGATACATGAATCCAATGTTCATAGCAGCACTATTTACAATAGCCAAGACATGGAAACAACCTAAATGTCCATTGACAGATGAATGGATAAAGAAGATGTGGTAAATATATACAATGGAATATTACTCAGCCATTAAAGAAGAATGAACTAATGCCATTTGTAGCTACATGGATGAACCTGGAGATTATCATACTAAGTGATGTAAGTCAGAAAGAGAAAGACAAATACCATATGATATCACTGACATGTGAAATCTAAAATATGACACAAATGAACTTATCTACGAAACAGAAACAGACTCACAGACATAGAGAACAGACTTGTGGCTACCAAGGGGAAGGGGGCATAGGGGAGGGATGGACTGGGAGTTTGGGATTAGCAGATGTAAACTATTATATATAGGATGGATAAACAACAGGGTCCTATTGTATAGCACAGGGAACTATATTCAATATCCTGTGATAAACCATAATGGAATAGAATATGAAAAAGAATATATATATATATATATATATATGTAACTGAATCACTTTGCTGTACACCAGAAACTAACACAACATTGTGAATCAACAATACTTAAAAAAGTTGAGAGGGAGACAGAGAGGGAGAGAGCAAGGGTGAGCAACTTGTTTGGAGCAGCAATGTGCCACTCCCTGGTGAAGGATCATGACAACTTGTATTTTTCATACTGTACTTACAACCCAACAGTGTATCATGAAATTAAGTTAGTAGGTGATTTGACTAGTATTTAAAAAAAATAGAAAATATCAGTGTATAGCACACATAGTAAATGTAAGTTGTGTCTTGTGAAACTTCTGTTTGCACTATGTTTCATTTATGTGTATTAGGCTGTGATATAAAATGTGTTTCTCACTGTGGGCCACAGTCAAAAGAGGTTGAAAGCTAGTGTCTAAGTCAGTCTTGACAATCTTTTTCATGGCTTTCTCAGCTTCCTTTGAAGCTATAAGTGGTCACATGACCCAATTCTGGGCCAAGAGATAGGGAAAAGTGTGCTGTGGGAGAGTGAAGACAACTTTTGCTTTCCTGATAGAAGGATCAGATAGATACCCCCTTTCCCTGCCTTTCTGTCTCAAATGTGGAAACTGTGTAATGTCTGGAGCATTGGCAGCCATTTTGAGGTTATGATAAAACATGTCCACATACTAAAGCTAGGGGAGCACAAAGATAAAAGAAGTCTGGGTCTTTTTTAACATCATGGAGTTGCTGCATAACGCCTTCACTGCCTACTCTAGACTTCCTGCCATGGAGAAAAATAAACCACTATTGGTTTAAGCCAGAGGTTGGTTAAGTCTTTTCTGTAAAGGACCAGATAGTAAATATTTTAGGCTTTGTGGGTTAAGTGCTCTGTGGGTTAACAGCTCTGCTGTTGTGGTTCGAAAGCATCCGTAGATAACAAGCAAATCAAAGGGCATGGCTGAGGTTCCAATAAAACTATTAACAAAACAGGATAGGCCACATGTGTCACATGGGCTATAGTTTGCTAACTTTCACTTTTCCTAGATGATCTTGCCCCTTTTATTGCCTCTCTGACCTCATCTCCTCCCACTTCCCCTCCCTCTCTTTGTTCTGACCACACTCGTCTTCCCACATATCAGGCCCACTCCCACCTCAGGGCCTTTGCACATGCTATTCCCCCAGCCTGGAAAGCTTTCCCCTCAAACATCTGCATGGACTCCCTCCTTCATCTCCTTCAGGTTTTACACAAATTGCTTTTCTCTGAGGTCTTCCCTGGCCCACTATCTAAAATGCCCATCCCTGGCCCATGAATACTATTTTCTGGCACACTGTGTATTTCATTTCTTTTATCATGAGCTCCTTGATGGAAGGAGATTATATCTGTTTCCTTAGATATTGACTCTGCCTGGAATGTCAAGGTGTTTAATCAACATTTGGTGTAGGACTGATTTTTTTTTTCCTTTCTGCAAGATTCAGGTGAGAAAACAGACTTGGGGAGGCTCATTACCCCATCCAAGGGGACATGGAATCTGGGTTTGCCCCCTGGTGGCCCTGGTGGTCATGTTTGTGCCACCAGAGAATGAGAGTAGAACAATATCTACCTCTATGGGAAGATCAGGCCTCAGGGAAGCTGGGGCCACAGAATTTTCTGCAAGACTACTTCCCCCAGGGCATCACCCCAATAAAGGGGGCCTTTGGGAGTCCATTAAGGGAATAGAGCATTTATCCTGTTATCTTGGGCAGTCTCATTTTTTATAGCATTCCTGCATCAGAAAGTCTTTAGAAAAGTTATTATTTTGTGAACAGTCCAGACTGACTTGTAAGGTCCATAAAAAGCCAAGTGGGGGCGCTCATGAGCCAACATTTTTAGCTAAGAAAGAGCCACAGAGAATAAACTTATGTTTGATTTGTACGTGTGGAAATGGAAAGGAGCCTGAGTCTGATCAAACACATGTGACTTCTTGCATCAGGTAAGGCTGCCCCTGGGGCAGGGTGCTCTGCTCAGCTTTCGCCTGAAGCTTCTTGGCAGTAGGGCACCGTTCCAAGAAGACTGAGCAATTGCTTTCTTCCCTCTGGTGCTTTGAGAGGCACGTCGTGAAAATGACTCGGTATAATCACATGTTGTTGAGACGCAATTTAGATTTCTCTGTGCCTTGAAGGAAAAATAGGCTTATGTATTTTAACATAAATCATATTAATAATGAAGATTATTTTCAAGGCCATTCCCTTAAAACAGTAAAGGGGAGTTTGAATTAAAATTACTGGTTAATTGCCTAAGGTCTTTTATGGATGACTTTGTATGATTTTTCCCCTTTACTCTCTCCAACATAAGATTCTGAACAAGTGAGTTTTTAAAGCAATTTTTCAAAAAGTCTGCAGATTCTGAATGTATATTCTTTAGAAAACAATTGGATGATTGTACTTGATTGAGATCTGTAAGATCCAATTTAAACCAAGCAGCTTTTCTTTACCTTTAATGGGCTCTGTTTTATTAAACCCATCAGGAGGAAGAGGCCACTTATAGAATGCTTCTTGCACCATTTGTTTTGGTGGAATCCTTGAGTAGTAAGGTCATCCCATTGCATGATCTTAACATGCAGCAGGATTTGCCATCAGTTTTCAGTTGATTTCTCAAATTATTTGCATACCATCTACCTTTCTTTCCTATGTGAAATGGTTTTCATTAACTCCATTTGTCAGCATAAATACAATAACTTCAGGTTAATATATGGAATTCTGCAACCCATTCCAGAGGTGGGCTGGGAATGAGAATTTATTCTCCAAATGGACATAAATTTCAGTGATATATGCCATATAAGTGCCTTCTCCTTAAACGGGCATGCATGTGCGCCTGTGTGCGTGCACACACACACACACACACACCCCATATTGTTTATCCTTTAAGTTATGCTTTGGAAAACCTTCTGTATCCCATTCTGCAGAACTAATAAGTGCTTAGGCACTGGGTTTCCTAGGAGGAAGAGAGTTTGCTTTAAAAGGTGATACAGCTAAAGACTGCTGCTGAAACTTCCTTCTGAGGAAGAATAACAGCTTATCTCAAGTCCCTTCTCCACTTGGTCCAGAGAAGAGGATGTAAATTGGCCCCAGATCTGCTCGAAAAAAATATATAAGAACAAGGATGGCATGAACATCTACAGACAGAGAACATAAACAGGTCTGGTTTGTTGGTAAATCAAAGATCTTTCTCTTCACCCCCTCCTCCCTATCTTCCTGACACTGGACATACATGCTTTTTTTTTGGTTCATCCAACAGTACAAATCAGAAAGCTAGGGAAAGGACATCTCTCCACTTGCTTGGATTTTCCCTGCCTTCCTGCGCCTCCCCCAGACCTGTGTCACCTCCCCACTCACCTGCATTTCATATGTTCTTCCACCTTCTATGTGGCTATGCCCCTGGAGGATGCTGCTAGAAAGTCGATTATTATGAATGGATATTGTAATGGCCATGAGTTAATAACGTCTTAAAAATAAGATGAAAATAACTGGCAATGCAAAATTCCTGAGCAAACTGCATTTTCATTGTAACTATGATTTTAATAGTAGAAAATGACTTTATGTTTTTTTTAATATTTTGATTCATTTAGCAAAGAGCAAGACCGTTTATTGGACACAGTGGCTGGTCATGAAACAGTACAAGGGCAGGAGGACTTACAGGACAAGGCTTCTCAAAGGAGAGTGTCTTCAGTAAGGCTTTCCCTCCACACAGAGTCTGTTGCTGCTTAGGAGCCAGAATTTCTATGAATAGCAAGATACTGACTGATACTCAAGGCTGAGAACTAAGAAGTGTTAAGACCTTCCCTCAAGCCAGGATATTAAGCAGCCAAAGGAAGTGGAGACCTTCTAGATGGAAAAGAAAGGAACCTTGAGAGAGCACAGAGCATTTGACAAACAAGGGCCGTTTGTCCAGCTCCTGGGTTGTGAATTTCAAAATGATCTTCCTCAGGCACTTTGGGGAGACACACCAGCTAGAGAATGTGGCTGCTACTGTGTCCTGGAGGGAAGAGCGGGCTCCTCTACCTCTTCTTCTAAGCATGCAGCTTCCCGAGGAATGTAAAACATCCCCAGTGGGGAAGGGGCAAGCTGGCCAGACTTGACCCGTAAACCCTGGGTTTAAAAAGATGTTTCAGCTGAGTTGACCTTACCTCTGAACCTGCCATCAAAGCCACCTCTGTTTAGCCCCTGATGTGACAGAGGCTGTCCATTCCCAAGTTTCCTTCCCCAAATGTGTAACTATAAACTAAGGTCCTGGGTGTTTAAGAAAGGATGGCGCCATAGAATTACTAAAATTCTTAAATTTTGTGTCCATTGGGAATCATTTCTGGTTCTTCACTTTGAAAACTCTCTCATTGTAATAATTAAGATGTCAGCCTTACAGATGGGACAGAATTAGAATGACCAGTGTAAAAGGGTTCTTAAGAGAATCAGACCAATAGGAAATATGTATTATGTTATATTATTATATTATATTACATTATATTATATTTATTATATACCCTATCGTGATAGGTAGAGATGAGAGATTTATTGATTGATTGATTGATTGATTTAAAGGAATTGGCTCATGTGAATGTGGGGCCTCACAGGTCCAAAATCTTCTGGAAGGGCCAGCTGGCTGGAGATTCAGGTGAGAGTTGATGTAGCAGGCTTGAGTCTGAAAGCTGCAGACCAGCAGGCTGGAAACTCAGTCAGGGTTTCTATGTTGCAGTCTTGAAGCAGAATTGTTTCTTCCTCAGGAAACCTCAGTCTTTGCTCTTAAGGCTCCCTTAAGGCCTTAAGATTGGATGAGACCCACCCACGTTATGGAGGGAAATAAAGTCTCCTGATTTAAATGTTAATCCCATGTAAAAAAAAAAAAAAAACCTTCACAGCAACGTCTAGGCTTGTGTTTGACCAGACAGTTGGGCACCATGGCTTAGCCAAGTGGATGCAGAAAATTAACCATCAGAACCCGTGAGTTTGACCAACAGCTTGTATCCCCTCATGTCTTTCCCGGGACAGACTCTGTGGCAGGTTGTGGCCTGATGCTTGGCATTTGAGACACTTTAGGATGTGACAGTGCCTCCTTTCCTAGGGATTTCATGTTTTCATGTACCTATATATAATCTGTGACAATTTTTTTTTTTTGTGGCTCGCGGGCCTCTCACTGTTGTGGCCTCTCCCGTTGCGGAGCACAGGCTCCGGACGCGCAGGCTCAACGGCCATGGCTAACGGGCCCAGCCGCTCCGCGGCATGTGGGATCTTCCCGGACCGGGGCACGAACCTGTGTCCCCTGCATCGGCAGGCGGACTCTCAACCACTGCACCACCAGGGAAGCCCAATCTGTGACAAGTTTTGAGGAACTTTTGCTTCTCTATTGGCCTACTGAGTGTAAATTAGGAGTTGGCCAGATAGTAAATATTTTCTTATTTGTAGTCCATGCTGTCTCTCTTGCTGCTACTCAAGCAGAAGCAGCCACAGACAACTCTGTAGAAGAAGGGCATGGCTGCGTTCCAGTAAAACTTTATCTATCAAAGCAGGCAGAGGGCCTCATTTGGTCCACGGGTAAAGAAAGATTTGGGGTTGATATAGGACATTTTCTTTATGCAAAACCTGGCAAAGGGTGTGGGTAAGTTACACTCTAACATGGGATGCTTTCATCTGTGAGGAATAAAAAACCCAAACAAAGGGGATTTTATTATCTCACACAGTAAAAAGCCCCCAAAATGGGTAGTTCCATGGTTGGTTAAGTCAGTATCTCAAAGACATTTTCAAGGACCCGAGTTCTTCCCGTCTCTGCACTCATCCTCAGCATAGCGGTTAAGTTCCCCCTCATATTTGCACATGGTTCCTGTATTTCTCAGCAGTCATGACCATATCCACCTGAAGGAGAGGAAGAGTGTCATCCAGTCAGGGTCATTTTAATAGCAAGGAAACTTTTTCCAGAAGGTACTGGGCCACCCCCCTCTCACTTCTTGCTGTCCGGCAGTGGGGTAGGGGTGCGCTGCAGAGGATGGACCCTTGGGACTGACAGTTTGAAGCACATGGCTGGTCGAAGGGAGGGAGATAGATCAGCTGTGAAAATCCAGGCTCTACCAGCAAGCAGGGATCAACGGTGCCCCTGGGAAGAAGTCCGGCAATGCCTGCCCTGACTGCAAAGCCCCCGAAGACAAGGCCAGCCCATTCCATGGAGCAAAGTCACTATCTTGTGATGAGTGAGCCAGGTCTGAAGGGGGAGGGGGAGGACAACAGACGGAGAGAAGGTCAGGAGAGTACTGGCCTCTGTTGAGCACCAAGGAAGTGGGGTGGATGCTCTGAGTAACTGGGAGAGGACCCTGGCTAGAGAAAAGTGGCCTGGCTGTGAGCACAGGGGGCTGCCCAAGCCAGAGAAATGGGAACTGAAAAGGTCCATGGAGAAATGAAGAGCGGCCGTGGGGTCCTGAGGCCAGAAAGACCTCCCACCGGCTGCTGGGGGGCGTTAGCCAGGGGGCTCTGGGCTCAGGGGAGCAAGGGGACTTTGGGGGGTTGTGCCGGCTGGTCTCTCTCTGCTGACCTTTTTTTATAAGCCCCAGGGACTGGAGCACAGCAAGCAGAAGCCGCAGGAGCCCCGGGCCTCTGGAGGGAAACCAGAGGGTAGCCTGGGTGTTGATGCTGTCTCCCTAAGTGTCAGAGATGTTTGCTTCGCCACTTCTCACCTGCATGGCGGGGGAGACCCTGCTGAGGCTGGGAGTTTTGTCCTGGGCGTGGAGGCGGGCCGCGTGGCGGGACCTGGCGCAGCTCCCAGGCTTGGCTCAGGCCCATCAGCCACCAGGGAAAACCCCAAAGGCGCCAGGCCTCTGGCAGGGTGAGCCGCATGGCACTGACCGTGCCGGGGGCAGGAGTCAAGCACTGCTCAGGCTCTCTCTGTGTTGGGGTTGGGAGAGTTTAATGCTCAGAATAGAAACTGCTCCTGGGCATGCAAACACAGGGTGAAAAATGGGGTAAACACAGTCACAGCCTCAGTGCGGAGCTGGTTTTCTGCCTCGTCCCACCTAAGCTAGCTCCCTAAACTTTCTTTCTCCCTCCCTGTTCCTTTCCTCCTCTCCATCCACCCCTGAGAAAAGTCAATCTCAGGTGACTTAGATGTCAAGCACCTTAGGGTCATTTGGTCAACACCCTTCTCTTTCAAAACACAAGGGAGAGAGGCCCAGGGGAAGGGGCGTGGTCAAGGCTATGGGCTGATGAGGTCTGCGGCCAATCTAAGACTTTGTTCTCCTGATGGCATTAAGAATTTCGGTTCCGGGGACTTCCCTGGTAGCGCAGTGATTAAGAATCCGCTTGCCAATGCAGGGGACACGGGTTCGAGCCCTGGTCCGGGAAGATCCCACATGCCCGTGCGTCACAACTATTGAGCCTGCGCTCTAGAGCCCATGAGCCACAACTACTGAGCCCACGTGCTGCAACTACTGAAGCCCGCGCGCCTAGAGCCCGTGCTCCTCAACAAGAGAAGCCACCGCAATGAGAAGCCCGCGCACTGCATCGAAGAGTACCTCCTGCTCGCCGCAAGTAGAGAAAGCCCACACAAAGCAATGAAGACCCAACACAGCCAAAAATAAAAATGAAAAAAAAATTAAAAAATAAAGAATTTCGGCGCTGGAGTCTGGAATGAATACTGGCTCTACGGCTTTTTAGCTGTGAGCCAGTGTGCAAGTTACTAAATTCTCCATGCTATGATTTCCCATTTGCGACATGTAATTGTAAAAGACCCTGCTTCATAGACTGTGAGGATTAGAGGAGGATGCACCTGCAAAGCACTGAATGCCCCCCACACACTCACGTCGCTTCTGTCCGTTGTTATTGTCTTTGTTGTTGATAGGGCCCTCTGCCTTACGCTTTCTGTACTGCACAAAAATCTTCTTTGTTATGTATGGAGAACATATCGGCTGGCTTCAGATTCTGATGGACTTTGCCATGCTCCCCTTGTCCCAGGATAGACAATTACATACCTGGTAATATTCTAGTCCTTCTTCTGAAGCTCAACACAAATCTACTTTCCTAGGTCTCCCTCTGGATTCATGTCTCGTGGTACATTGTCTGCAATTTCATTGTAACGCTTATATCTGCCTCATGTCGGCCACACTTCCATCTATGGGGTCAGACAGTAAGCTCGACTCACCCCTTTAGCCCAGCACCTTGCATAGTGCCTGGCCCCCTAGGAAGAGTTTAATGAATATTTGTTGAGTTAAATGGACTCTTGTCCCTAGCAACCATTTTCTCTAAGTTTATACTGGTGCTGCTGATCGAAAAGAGAGATGTGTTCCACTTTGGAAAGAGGAACCTGCGATTAGGAGCTGCAAACATCTCACCGAGTTTCCTGGAAACTGGATACTGAAGCGATAGTGGACTTTAGGCCCCCTCATCCCCACTGTGTACCACGTGCAGCCTCAGACAGAAGCAGCTGTTTAGGGGCAAATGAATCATCACCGGCATTGCCTATTTACTTGTCATCTTCCCTTCAAAGAGGAATTGGATTTGAGACTCACTAAGGCTTTCCAATATCCATTAGGTGGTAAATGTTGCATTGGATGGTCTCTTGCACCTGCCCCAGTATACATCAGTGCACTCCCGCAGTTCTAATGTTCCCAGCTGCCCCAGATCTCTGTCTTAGGTTGTACAAATTTCCCGGATGATCATGCTGTTAAAAAACAACAACAACAAAAACCACACAGCCTATCTTTAGACTTAATATTGGATTTTCCTTGGACCTGCTCTGAAGTCTGGGCACGCACTCCCTGTTAATGTGCCCAGCTGGGCATCCCTGAGGCTTGGAGCTGGCAGGACCCTTAGAAATGACCTCATTCTCTCACGTTACATATGAGGAATGACCCAAGGCCCCAAATCTCAGCAGAGCCCAGTGGGACCATTCTCCTGGCTTCCTGGAAGCTTCTTTTTATAAAGTGTCTTCACCCTTATCATAATGTGAAACTCACAACATAATGTTCCACTGAAATGAAACTTGGCTTCTCTGAATTCCACTTCTCTCCTGTGCAAAGGTCTTGACTTACCAGTTTTTCCTTCTTCTCCAGACGACGATAAAATAACCAGCCAGGCAGATCTCATGGGGGCAGCCCCTAGCCAGCCAATGGGGACAGGCCCTCTTTGTTTCCCAAGAGCAGTAGTTTTTCCTGCCATCGACAGGATGGCAGCTCTAATCTCCAGCTTATCCCAGGGTTTTGAGGGGAAGGTGCAGGCTGGATGACTGACCAGTTTGCAGAGAAAGCTTGAAATTTTGTGCAGGCAGGGGATGGTGCAAGAGGTTCTCCCATTTGGATATGTCAAATAGTATGTGTCCTTTGAGAGATCAGTGAGGTGTGGAATGGGGTAGAACACCAGGAGAAGAGGCTCAAGTGTGTTCCCGGGACATATATACCATTGGCAAGGTTTTGGCTCTAGGCTGAGCTGAAAGGGTAGGTGGGACTTCGAGACGATAACATGCAGCCTGCAGAAAGGAGCTGGCAAAAGCTTCCAGAATGGCTGTAGGCACCCGCATTCCAAGAAGGGAGCACTCAAGGACCAGGAGGGCCAGGGAGCTGATGCTTACTGAGCCCCTGCCAGCAACCAGGTGCTTTACTTCACTGATAACATAATACTTGACTCTCAGTCAATTCTTGGAGGTAGGTACTTTTATTATTTCTTTTTTACAAATGGAGAAGTGGAGGCTCAGAAGGGTTACACGAGCTCTGGCCACATAGCTGGTGAAAAGCAGATCTAGGGCTCCAGCCTACATCTTGTGCACTTGATGGTCAAAGTTCTCATCAATGCATCCCATTTCTTCATGGTCATGGCACAAAAAATTAGGAGCAAGACTTCTGGACTGGCAGTGCAAGGAGCTCGGGGGACACTCTCCCTACAAACCAACTATTTAACTGGAGGAAATTAAAAGTATCAATTATTTCAAATCTCTGGAAATTGTCCTAAGGGCATGTAGCAAACAGAGAAAAATTCATTCAAGAAAATCTACTAAATCTTGGTGAGAACAGGGAGGGTATATGGCGCTTGAACCACTACCCCTTCCCTTATTCCCTCTCAGCTCTATCTCTTGGAAATTATTCCAGGCACTCCACTCTGGGCAGGGATGGCTAATAACATGGGGACTCCCTCTCCCTCCAGCGTTCACTTACATTACAGTTTTGCCCCAAGCATTTGACAAATCTAATAACCTTTCGTGATAGGATCACTCAACAATGTGGAAATAGAAAGAAACTTCCTCAGCCTCATGAGGACATCTACAAATAACCTAGGTATCATCGTGTTCAATGGTGAAAGAATGCTTTCCCCAAGAATCAGGAACAAGATAAGGATATCTGCTCTTGTTCTATTCACTGTTGTACTGGTGGTGGTAGCTAGGGAAATCAGGCAAGAAAGAGAAAAGGCTTCAAAGGACTCTATCAAGAAAGTGAAGAGGCAACCCATAGAATGGGAGAAAATATTTGCAAATAATGTAACTGGTAAAAGTCTAGTATCCAGAATATGTTAAAAACCCTTACAATTCAAAATAAAAGGGCAAATAAACCAATTTTTTTAAAAGGGCAAAGCATTTGAATGGACATTTCTCAAGATATATAAATGGTCAATAATTACATGAAAGGTTGCCCCAAACCGTTAGTCATTAGGGAAATGCATATCAAAACCGTAATTAATGAATGACTATAATAAAAAAGTCAGACAATAACAAATGTTGGTGAAGATGTGAAGAAATCAGAACCCTCATACACTGTTGATGGTAAATGGTGCAGCCCCTTCGGAAAACTGGCGGTTTCTTAAGAAGGTAAACACCGATTTACCACTTGACCAAGCAATTCAACCCTGAAGTAGATATCAAGGAAATGACTATATATGTCCACCCAGAAACTTGTACATGAAGATGTTCATAGCAGCATTATTCATAATAGGCACAAAATGGAAACAACCCAAACGTCCATCGACAGATGAATGGATAAACACAGGTAGTATAACCATATAATTGACTATTATACAACCATGAAAAGGAATAAAATAAAGATACATGTTACAACACGGGTGAACCTTGAGAACTTTATGCTAAGTGAATAAAGCAAGTCACAAAGACCACATATTACAACACAGGATTCGAATGACATGAAATGTCCAGAATAGGAAAATCTATAAAGACAGAAAGCAGATTAGTGGTTGCTTAGCATAGGCGTGGATTGGAGTGGGGAATAATTGCTAATGGGTAACAGGCTTTTCTTGGGGGCGATGAAAATGTTGTGATCTTAGATTGTGGTGAGGTCGATCTTGAATATAATAAAGGACATACAATTACACACTTTGGTGAATTTTATGGTACTTGAATTATATCTCAACCAAGTTATTTTAAAAACTAAAAAGATCCTTTCGGACTGGTGGGAGAGATCTTGGAACACTGGGTGACCCCCCAGGGCGTGGCTCCCCGTGACTGGCGGTCCACTATGGCTCTCTAAGCTGGAGGGTGGTATCTACACCCTTTCCAGGCTCGAGCCCTGGAATCTGGATTTGAGACCTGCATTGGCCTTGCCCTGGAGATAAGCCTTGGTGATGTTCTCTGTTTCCTTACTTTGGGGTTTCCTCACTGAGAGGTCCCCACAGCAATAGGAACATGCGCTCACACCGACTTGGGTGATTTGTGATCTGAAAAGCACTTTCCCCATCTTTCTTGGAGGACTCATTGCACCCATCCTGAGAGAAGTGCTGTTATTCCCACTTACTAGGGGAGCCTGAAACCAGAGAAGTGAAGGGGCTTGGCCCAGGTCAATCAACGTGTTAAGGGCAGATTTCACGATCCCCAGCCCAGGGCTCTACTTCCAATAGCTCAGTTCTACGTCTACGCAACATCTGCTCTGCCTTCTGCTGACAAAGGAAGGCGGGCTACGACAAGGTCAGCCCTTCTAGTCTGTGTTTCTCAGCAAGGATGGGTGTCATTACACATTTGCAGGGACAGCAGTAGCTAAGGATGTGGTTGTAGCGTCTTGGGCTGAGAATCAAATGGAGACACGTGGTAGTCGCCTGCTTTTGAGGAAGGTGTCACTTTCTTGCCTGGTCCACTGACAGAGATGAGGGCTCTGGTCTCTTGAATGATCTCACCCAGACCCTTTTTTCGGGGGAGGGGGTGGGGTCAGCAATAAGAGTGTGGAAGAGCTTTACTTTGTTAACCTAGGTAAGCTCATAATCGCCTCAGCCTCTAATGCAGCATACCCAGCAGACGCCCTTAACTGATGGCAGCCACCAGGAAGCCTAGATGTCTCAGAATCACACGCATATCACCCAGAACTCCCAATGCCCGCCTCACCTCTAAGAAACATCCCAAACGCTGCTATAGCAGAGGTGTTTATTAATGGGGTCTGAAAGCTCAGACATTATGCTTCCCAGTTTGCTTCCTGCAGCCTACTCACCTATCCAGCTCTGCTGACTCGGGCTGAGAATGTGGCAGGACCGTCGGGTTCCCCAGAGGCCTGTGCCACGAGGGTGTCTGTGCCCATCGTATCCTCCTCTCCACGTGACAGGTGGGGACCCTGGCTCCTCCCCACTTGGGACTCCTTCTGTGCACTGCAGGCCAGCCTGGGACACCTGGCCCATTCGGAATCAGGTACCATCCCCGCCTACCCAGACCCATGTTCCATATTACTCATCCTCCCCCAGCTGTGACTCTCAGCCCCTGAACTTCCTCCTGGGTGGCGGCTAAAGAAACAACGCTATTGCTTCCACCTCTGAAGGCTTGTGAGAATGTCTTTTCTCACTTGGTTTTACAGAAGAACTGGGTTATTGCAGGGAGGAGTCTACTTGTTTGGGATACCTGCTGCATTTAGGCACCAAACTGATACAAGCTCCTGCTTGGCTATTTCCATACATTTGCAAAATAACTTGTCGGGAATGTTGAAAAGTGTACAAGAATGAGCACATGTTTCTAATCCAGACCTTAAAGCATGTGCTCTAAGTTTTGCTCTACAGAACCCTGGTGTTTGCTCACACGCACGAATGAAGAAGCATTGTAATTTCTCATTAATTAAGATTGCCTATGAAGAATAATGTGTCTGCTCTGCCTTGTAACGATCCCACGGACCACAGAACACTTTGTAGAAATACATATTGCACATCCTTCACTGAGTATCCGATTCATCTTTCTTTGTTCATTCTGGGTTAACTGTCGCTTCCGTGGCCCCATGGCAGAGACCTAGCCTGCTGCCTGCCCACTTTCCTGTCTTCCCTCTTTTCCCATCTCTTCCTTCCTTCTCTCCCATTTTCAACAAATATAGATCTCTCACCTATCCTCCCGACAGTCACCAAGCAGGGCAGAGCGATGTCTCCGTGCTGTGTGAGTCTCCAGGGCACCGCCTCTGCGGTCCCTGCATACAGCAGGCGCCTTGTCCTGTGTGTTGGCATTCACGGCTGAGGACTGTCAGATTTCAGTCTCTTTCAGTTTACATCATCTACTTGGAATCTTGAGAGCCCATGTAGTGAGGATGTAGGGAGCCCTCAGCGATGCTTCTGGAAGGAGCATTGCTCATCTGGCCTGGCCCTCCCTGCAGTGAGCACAGAGCCGCATTGTCTCAAGTCGCTCTGTGACTCCTGCTGCCCGGGGCCAGCCCCAGAGCGCGCAGAGAATTCGGCCCACTGCTCGGCGCTGCTCCCGTCCTGAGGGCTCGCAGCCTTGCCTTTTCTCCCTGCTCCCGTCCTGAACCACCTCGGTTGGAGTTCAGGACCCATAGCTGTAGTCTACACCTGCCTCTGAGACGTGTAAGCTGCCAGAGCGTCCCTGGCCTTTCAGAGCTGAAATGTTACATCAGAGATGAGATGGGCCGTGAGTCCTTGCTGAGTGCTGGGTCCTGTGTCAGGAGCAAGAGAAGCCCCAGGGCTTCTGGACTGACGCAGCCTTGTGTGAAGTGGGAATGATGTTCTCCTTCAGGGAAACCACAAGGATTTCTCTGCTCCATGTCTGGGAGAGAGAAACTTGTGAGGGTTCGAGGCAGTGCGAGCTTCTTTGGAGCCACCCTCAAGGTCTCCGCAGGACCTGTCGTGTCGCTCGATGGTCCCAGAGGCCCAGCTACCGTGGGGATGTCTGGTCAGCCATTGAAGAACTGACCTGTGAAGACCCCGAGCTCCCCGCAGGGCCCCTGGACATCAGGAAATCCAGGCAGGGCTGTCTATCTATACAGACCCCTTGCTGAGCATCCCCCAGCCTGGAACAAGCAGCTCAGAAGAGGCTGGTGCCCGCGAGGGAAGATAGGAAGAATGGGGCCTCGGGGGGAGGGATGATGGGGGCGGTGTCAGAGGTGACCTCCTCTGGCTCGCTGTCCCCATCGTTCAGGTCTTCGGCCAGGTCTGGGATCATTCTGACCGTACTGTCCTCAAAGTGCACCTGCTTCTTCTTGGCCAGTGGGTCAGCTGGCTCCAGAGTCAGCTCCGTCAGGGCATCTGGGTGCTGGAGGGCGTTGGGCTTCCTGGTCCCTTTCAGGATGCTCTTCATGTGGATGAAGAGGGAGCCAGGCCCCTCCTTGAGGGCCCCATGGAAGGTGTACGTTTGCTCGGTGTCCCCAGAGCCGGTGGTGCTCACGGCGCTGCCAGAGGGGTCCGTGTACTGCTCTGGGGGGGCCAGCACCTCTGCGGCAGCTTTTCTCTTTTTCCGCTTGCTCAGCAGGAAGTAGGCCAGGCCAGTGATGATGAGCATAGAGCCTGGAAGAGATCTGGGAGGTCAGGATGCTGGACGAGTCCTGGAGAAAAGCTAGAGGCTGTCCACGGCCACCGTCCCAGAGGGCCACTGCGGCACGCCTGTGTGGGCACACTCAGGTCCCCAGTGCTGCAGCCCTCACGCCTGACTTGTCCTCACAGACCCATATCAGACCCGTGTGGCAGGCCTGATGCCTGGCCGGGGGATGTCAGCGGGGCCAGTGCTGTGCTGGGGCCCTCACCCTGACAGTTAGCCAGGAGACCCTGTGCCCCAGGCCCCCTTCTTGCTGACAGCCGATCCTGGTGCTGCCCGCCTGTCCTCCCATCACCACGCTCAGCCTCCCTCTCAGGGGCGGCTTGTTGGGGCTGGACCTGCAATGCTTTCGACACACCTGGACTCTGTGCTGGATACTGGGCCCAACTGCTGAACTGGGCTTCCCTCCATTCCCAGGAGTGGGGAGATCCTGCTTTACTGCCCGCTGCCCTACAAACATGGAGGAAATGGCAAATCCCTGTGGGTACAGCTGGCACAGTGTTGGCTCCCCTCCTGGCCCCTCATGCAGCCTCCAGGCCAGAGGCCCCTCTGTCTTCCAGAGGAAGGGGTGAAGGTGGCTGTCCCGCCTGCCAGGGCCAGGGCCTCCCATGCATCTCACGCTCTCTAAGGAGTGGGGGGCCGTGGCTCGCTGTGGCCTCGGCAGAGCTGAGTCCTGCTCAGGAGTGAAGGCTGCACGGGGTGTCCCTGAGAGGCCACGACAGGTACTTTAAGAGAAGCAGCAGGAAGGAAGAGGAGGCTCCACCTTTCCACCTCATCTCCAAGGGCGGTCTGCTTCCTGGCACTTTTAGATGGGCTGTGAGGAGGGGAGCAGTTTTCACAGCTAAGGAGGAGGGAGAAGGGTCCTAGCAGAAAAAATCATTGTCAAAACCCAGGAGGTGGAAGCATCAAGTGCTGGCTTCTGAGATCAGAACCTGGGCTGACGAGCAGGGCGAATGGGGTGGGAGAAGAAGATGGAGTTGCAAGGGTCTTTGGGGATCCCATTTGGTGTGCCTTTCAAACCAGGCTGAGGAGTTTGGACTTGAAGGGGTAGGTGCTAAGGAGGCACAGAAGGGTTTGGATGGAGAAGTGACTATCTTGCTCCCTCTGAACGTTCAGACCACACACAAGCATTGGAGAAAAGGTCAGTTCGCTCTTGTGGGTAGAGCCTCTGGACGCCTATAGGAAAGATGCACTTCTTGGGACTTTCCTACCACTTGATCAGTTCCTCATCCCTATGATTCATGCTAGAAAGGGCAGAGGGGCTAGTGGGGCCCTGGAGCCAGCATCACTGCAGGTCCATGAGAGCGGGATGCAGCCCCTTCTGCTCAGAGCCTACCTGCAGTGGGGGCTGCCTGCCTCCACTACCTCCTGGAGCTCCTACCTGGGATGGTCACGTGCCAGACCAGGACAGGGTGGAGGAAGCAGGCCACAGAGAGCAGCATGTAGGCCAGGAACCTCTGGAAGCAGCCCAGCCAGTGGGCCTTCTCCCTTGCTCTGTAGGCCAGGGACCCTGGCTGACACCTGGGGGGAGGAAGTCCAGGATTGGCAGGGAGTAGGCAGCGACCCAGGAAAGCCCCAGCAATATATAAAGCCATCAGAGTCTGGGATTGGGTCCTATTATGACCATGTTCCCTGCAGTGGCCTCTGGTTGAACACCCCCAGGGGCTGAAGACCTCACTGTGGGTTCCACCGTTAGGGGCCTTGCCTGAGCCTTTCCAGAGGGTCTCCAGCAATTTTGTGAAATGCAGCCCAGACATGCCTGTTTGGCCCAGGGGGGAGGAAGGTAAGTGCTCTCAGGATGCTGCAAAGGCAGTGGGGAGAAGAGTAGGAGACTCAGGGGCACACTGGGAAGTCCACAGTGTAGTGCAGAAAGTGTGCAGTACGGGAGACACCTGGCTGGGACAGTTGTAAGGGTTGTGCACTGCACAAAGGGCCTGGCCACATGGGTGAGAGGGCTGGAATCCAGCTGCACCCTACTCAAAGGAGCCTTGGCTAGGCATGAGATGGCATTGTCCCAAGGGGGCTTCTCTGTTAACTGACATGCAAGGACCACACGTGGGCCTGGCAGAGGCCTGATGCTGGGCAGTTTTCCTTAGGGGAGCTATCTCCAGGCTGCAAAGGAGGAAAGTGTTTGCCTTTAGGTCCATCTCCTTCATCCTCTGAATTGGCTTGGAGCGGGGCTCTGCACACCGCCTCCTGCCCAGTCTGGCTTTGGGGGAGTGGTGTGGGCTGGCGGATGACGTGTTGGACCAGAGCACAGCCCTCCTCCCACATTCTGCGGCCATGGCTCATTGGTGCCCTCTGGTGGTCATTATTTTGTAACAAACCCTGGCTGGGAGTGGAGGGACTCCAGAGACGGTAAAATGCCCCTTCAGGCCCGGGGCCCCTCCCTGCCCTGCCCTGAGAAATTGCAAAGGTCCTTTAGCAGTGACATTCAGCAGAAATGGGGGAGGCCTGCTGCCTCAGGGCAGCCTTGCACGATGCCAGGACAGCTGGATTTGAAGCCTGGCTTTTTAGCTGACCACCTAGAGACCCAACTGTCTAGATTCTGAGAACTGTGGCCAGGGGTCAGTCCTTGGCCACCCTGATGACAGCTTCCATGAACGGAGCATGACTGGGCAGAGGTATAGGCCTCTGTGGCCATGTGGTTTCCCAAGATTCTGAAAAATCTTCATTCCTGCCTCACAAACGGGCATGGAGGCAGGCCCTGACTTGTCCCTGGGTCCCAGCAGGAGGCAGAGTCAGTTCTCAAACCCAGCTCTGGCTGCTCCAAGCTGGCTTTCCGCGAGGTACTCGCCCCGTGGTAGATGACTCAGACGGGGGGTACAGTGACTGGTTGAGGATGGGGATGGACTCTGTCGGGGGACTCTGGGTGGGGTCAGGCCCTGAATGGATGAGTCAGTCCGCTCCCTGGTTGTGAGAAGGGAAAAGGGGACCACTGAGCTCCACGAGCCTGAGCCCATGTCCAGGCTGGGGCTCGCGGCAGGGTCCGGAGAGAACCTGTCTGTGGCTGCTTCGGGAGCAGAACATCTACCGGGTCGTGGTCTCATGGGTGGAGGCATCTGGGAGTGTCTGGGGCTGGGGGTGGGAGTGGGGCCGCTCTGGAGGCTACTTACTGGAAGCAGATGGCCAGCAGCTGAGCCACGAAGTAGGCCCCTTCACTCACGGAGACGGCGGCTCCTGTAAACCTGTGGCGGAGGCAGGTGAGGGAGGCCGGGTACCCTCTGACCCTCCCTTCACTTCCCTCGGCTGTCTTCTCCCAGCGCCTTGGCCTCCTGGGCCTCTGTGTAGCCGAACAACTGACCAGGAGTTTCTTGACCTAATCTTGTCACCCAGTCAACATGCACCAGAAGCTGCCTGGACGCCAGGGTCTGTGCTGGGTTGGGCTGGGCCAGGGCCCAGAGATAGGGGAGGGAGCTGCAGGCCAGCAGGGGAGACAAACTTGTCCCCTACACTGTTGCTTGGACACCGGCAGGCACATCCTTCTACCCAGTGTCGCCAGGGCTGACACCAACTGCTGGTTGTCTGAGCCTTAAAGCTGGATCCCTTGCCTTCTCATCATCCAAACAGTCACCAGCAGGGGCTGACTGTGTTCCTTAGACAGCCTGAGAATCACTCCCATTCTTTCTGGTCTCACCTGTACTGCCTGAATTGGACACTGCCCCCTGAATCCTTATACCAGCTTCCCCTTTTGGCTTCCCTGACTCCCTGACCCTCACCTCCGGGCCTCTGTTCCTCCAATCTCTCACCACCAAGCTGCCCGAGGGCTCCTTCTGAATCTGATATTCCTCCACATCCAGACTGCTTCAAAGGCTCCTCTGCTTCAAGTATGGTCTGGGGATCCTCCAGTCAGAATCTCCTGGAGATTCCTGGGCCGGCCCCAGACTGTATATATCAGAATCTTTGGAGGGGAACTTACATTTTTTATTGGAGGGTCTCACTGGCCTATAGAAATGAAATTTCTTAGCACGCCTTTGGAAGCCCTACATGAAGCTGTTAGGTGCCACATGGCCTTTGCACAGGCTAGTGCCTCTTGGAGGTCTCCGCCTTTCTTCTCTTGTCCGTTTGACAATGTTAGTTATTTCTCTTTCTCCCTCTGACCATTTAGTACTTAATCTCTACCTTCTCCCACTTTCTCTGTGCCTCCCAGTATCTGCCTAGCTCTTTCTCCTCAGTTTTTAAATGGTAATAATTAATTTACATAATGAATACATGGCGTACATTTCTAAGGGCTTTACAAATACCAATTCATTTAATGATTTTTGTTAAATCACTGTGATCACCCTCAGTTTACAGCTGGGGAAACTGAGGCACAGGAAGGTCAAGCCCCTTGCTTATGGTCACATAGCTGATCAGTAGTGGGTCAAGATTCGAACCCAGCACTCAGACTGCAGAGCCTGTATGCCTACCAAGCGCACCAGAGCATGTTTTTTTTTTTTTTTTTTTGTGGTACGTGGGCCTCTCACTGTTGTGGCCTCTCCCGTTGTGGAGCACAGGCTCCGGACGCACAGGCTCAGCGGCCACGGCTCACGGGCCCAGCCGCTCCACAGCATGTGGGATCTTCCCGGACCAGGGCATGAACCCGTGTCCCCTGCATCGGCAGGTGGACTCTCAACCACTGCGCCACCAGGGAAGCCCCAGAGCATGTGCTTTGATAAACAAGTGACATTGCCTTTTTCTATGTCCTGGAGCAGAGGGGGAAACTGAGGCTTTGGGAATAGAGTGGCTCATTCAGACTTCCCAACTGGTGCTACAGAGGCTGTGCCTCTTGAGGCCAGGGATGCTGGGCCACTCAGATGAGGCAGTGAATCCAAGCAGAGAGCCCTGCCCTTGTAGCAACATCCTACACACGAAGGCCTCTGCTCAGGGTTCCATGCTACCCATGTGGACCCTTCAGCCACCGTTTGTGGGTAAGTGTGAGGAAGGTGCTGAGGGGCCTCTTTGGAAGGAGGAAGACAGGAGGCAGCAGGGGTAGAGGAGAAGTGGAGAAAAGCCCGGAGAAAACCAATGACAGGTCAGCTCCTACTGGTGCCTACTCGCGGCCATGGCCCCTGCTTGGCCCTGGGGACACAGAGCAGGCAGTGACAGTCTTATGGGGAGATGCTCCAGTAGACGGAGAGAACACAGTGGCAGGACTCTGAGATCTGCAGGGGTGGGGGAGATTGTGAGTATGGGAGGAGGATAAGTGGAAGAAGGAGTGAAAAGAGGAGGGAGGGACATTTGGGCCTTTGGCTGTCCCTTGCGGAGTGAGTGGTGTGTGAGTAGCAGGAGGGATGGGCCAGGTGGGCAATGGGTGCCCATCCCAAGGGGTAAGAGCGGGGCATGTGTGGAGAACATAGACTAGTTTACAGTAAGGGGCAGGGGTCTTGAGGGTGGAAGAAACATCGTCTAGGACTGGACCACAGAGTGACCAGATGGGCACAGTGTCCCCTCAGGACAGGGATGGAGCAGTCAGGAAGAGGCAGGGTTCTGGGTAGAAAACAGTCTGCATTAACCAGCCATGGATCTGGACTGTTCCGTAGGATAATAGCCTCCACCTCTTACCCGAAGTGGATGTTTGTGGGTGAACTAGGCAGCCATGTGGAGAGGAGGAAGGCCCGCCCTGCTTCTGGATTCGAGGCAGACAGTGCACCGTGGCCAGGCACAGGCTCAGTAAGATGTGGAGGCCCTTCGGAGCAAGGAGAAGCCCCTTCCAGCCAGCAGGGGCTCCAGGCTCGGGGAGGCTTCCCAGGGTGAAATGCAGGGAGGAATGACAGGCTTTGGGAATGCCGGAGTGGCTGGGAAGGCACTCGTGTGCTCTACAGGATGGAGCAATGGCTTAGAGGGGAGGTGATGTGGGTGAGTTTGAGAAGAAGACAGAAGCTCCTGGGGTGTAAGTTGAGTGACAAGAAATAAGGTGGAGGCCAGAAGATGGCAAAGGAGTGTGGGCTGGAGGCTCTGGGATCCCTTGAAGGTGGACAGAGGGACCAGGTTTCTAGGTAGCAGTGTGGAGATGGGCCAGAAGGGTGGAACGGGGTTGTGGATGGGGTGTGATCCATGTAGCAAACCAAAGAGGCTCCCTGGGGCAGGAGGGCTCCTTAGGACATAGACCAGGCCACCGTGATGAGGATGGGTATGGAGGGAAGGAGGTGGGGGGCAGAGGATGCAGCCTGGTGACCCTGCAGGCAGGCCAAGGCTCCCTTAGGATGGAGCTGCTGAGAAGCTGGGCTGTAGAGCCCGCAGGGACCCCAGGCTCTCATCCCTCTGGGATACCACTGCACAGCGATTTTTTCCCACTAGGGGGCGTCTGTAGAGGCAGCTGGCAGAGGAGAAAGGACAGAGGCTGAGACACTGAAGGGACCCAGGTGGATGAATCTGGGCCCTGCTGTTCATGGGCTTGGTGATGTGGGCTGAGCTGCTTACTCCCTCTGAATTTTTTTTTTTTTTCAATCTGCAAAACGGACTATATGCACTTCTTCTGTAATGCTGTCAAAGGTAAAGGACATAAGGTAAATAAAACATTTAACTGCTTGGCATGTAGAGGAGCTCAAATAGATAGTCCTTTGAACTGATTCCCCAATCTTTAAAACAAGAGCTTGGTTATTGTTTTCTGAATAAAGACATGATTGAAGAGATGGATGGATGGATAGATGTATGGATGGATGGGTGGGTGGATGGATGGATGGGATGCTAATTAGTTGATTTACAAGATGATCTGGCTAAAGTCCTTCCCAACAAAGGGATATTCCAGAAGCCACCTCTACTCCTTTCACCTTTGGGACGGAATGGAGCTCGTGTGGGATGGGGGGATGCTGTGGGGGAGTCTCAGCAGATGGACTTGGGGTGAGCTGGAACAGAACATACAGGCAGGGAGGGCACATGCACACATACTCACAGCAGGTAGAAAGCCAGGCTTTTAAACTGTCCCTGGAGGAAGGTCTCAGTGCCCACGCCGATCAACACTAAGGGGAGAAGAAGAAGAGGGAAGAGTGGGCCCAGGTGCTCCAGCCACGGCACTGCCTTGTGCAGGCTCCTTGGACGTGGAGTGAGCCCTCTCCTGGGGACTGGGGACCAGGGTAGGCTCCTCTCCATGTGACACAGGGAGCTGTAGCTGGGAAGGTGCAAGAGAGCAAGGAGGCTTCAGGATTGGTCTCTGGAAACCAGAGGGGTTTCATGCAGCACCCCAGAGGCCTTTTAATCCAGTCTTCCCAGAGCAGATGCCTGTCCTTCTCTATCCACATTGGTCATGCTGCCACCCCTTTAGTGCCCCTGAAACAGCCCACACTGACAGGCCACCAAGCCCTGGGCTCCACCGGTGTCCTCCACATGCAGCGGCTTCAAGGGCCCTTACCCTCCTGTAGGCCCATGTGGGCTGTGTTTCTGGGCCCTAGAGCTTGGCCATGGGATATGCCCCCACCTGTGTTCCCTTTGCCCGGATCACGGTTCTTGCTCTTTCCGTGCCCTCGTTTTCACTTGCTGGTTTGGCGGCTGCATCATGCACTCCTGGTTCATCACTTTGGACCCAGGGCGGATTAAGCCCCTGGGGTTTTGCTGGGACACAAGATGCGGCTCAGCCTCATCTTTCCGCCTGTCTCTTCCTGGCAGTTGGTGTCTGTACTCAAATACTGACCTTGCATCTGTACGTGTAAATCCATCTTGGACCCACGTGTGTGGACTTGCTGGGTCCTGGCTGTCTCCTGACTCTCAGGGCTTCACTCAACCAGCCGCAGCCCTGACCCATCCACCCGCTGATGGAAACGCTCCACGGACAGCATGCAGATGTTCCTCCCACCGTGGTGACCCACCCCTCAGACCTCTTTCTGGCCCTAACTGATTACAGCCCACGCACCCTACGTTTCTCTCTCTGGGCTCTGACGACCCACGCTGGTATTTGCCGAACAGTGACTTTAGCTCGTCTGCCTCCCAGAGAGTCAAAGATGGTGGGGCTGAGCTTCTGTTCTCGGCTGCCCGTGTGTGGCCCTTCATCTCTGCCGCGCGGGGGGCTGCTTCCCTGGGCCTGATGCCTCCTCTTTTCCCTGGCGGATTCTCTGTGTAAGCACCCATGCTCAGGTGACCGGAGTCCTTTGCCCACTGCGGAAATGCTGTCTCCTGAAATGCAGGGTGGAGCCGTTCACTCGGGTGCCAGCACCTCCTCCCCTCCCTTCGTGGGGGGATGCGGAAGTACTTCAGGGAGAAGGGGACAGAGCTCTTCCATCGAGGAGGGGGGTGCCTATGTATTCTTAGCGATGGGGGTTCCAGCGCTCCCCGTGCTTATGGGCCAGGGCGGTGGAGGACACTGTCCTCTCCAGGTCCTAGCCACTTGCTGGCTTGTCCCAGGTGAGGAGTCAGGGATGCCACACAGCCTCACTCCCCTCTGCAGTGTTAATGTGACCTGTAGAGCACTCAGTGGCTGATACACAACGGTCACACGTGTCCCGGTTCCTCACAGCAGCCCCGCAGCACAGGGAGTTCTATACTCCCCATTTCATAGGGACGGAAATGAGGCTCAGTTGCCTTGTATAGTTCCCCCAAGGACACATCTAGAAAACAAAGGACCGATAGAGCAAACTTGAGCCTTCTGGCTCCAGGCGATGGGCCATTTCCTGGTCTCCACTGTCGACCTGTGTGTGTGTGTGTGTGTGTGTGTGTGTGTGTTATGCAGGCAAACATTCATGTATTTAGTTTTCACTGTGTCTCCTGTCCTGTTCCCAGCACTAAGCATTTATTAACTTATGTAATCATCATAGCAGTCCTAGTACTGTTACCCTCACTTTACAGAAGAGGAAACTGAGGCACAGGGAGTATAAGTAAAACAAAGAAACAAACAAACCAATCATGGATGCCTAGGTCAGGTCCTGCATTTCGGTCTCCCATTTGCCAGTTAATAGCTGAACCAATCTCTCTGAGGATTCAGTAAATTAATTAATGCCAAGCATATCACCGGTGCTCAGTGAAATCACCAATCTTTTGTACAAGAATCCAGTCCAGCCCGGGGAAGTGTCTTCCCACCCAGGGCCCGGGGAAGGGGTCTTCTGCTCAAGGCTGTTGCTTGTGATTGTTCACTTCTGGGGCGAGGCAGGACCTTCATCCACCTCGTAATCTTTGTAGATTTGCATGGGATTCTGGCGACGACCAGCAGATGGCAAGAAGGGGTCTTGGGAACTCAGCCCCTTTTCCTGATTTGCACCCCTTTGGCATATGGAATGCTATTTTGACGTCTTTTGATGGAAACAGAGGGTCAATGGTCAAAGGGGCATTTCAGGAACACTCTAAAGGCAGTTTGCAGTTAAAAAATGAGAATAACAATAGGGAAAAGAGAGAGCTGGGTTGAAATCCCAGTTCTGTGTGGGTAACGGTGGATAAGTAATTCATCTGAGCTGGGTTTACCATCTGTGGAATGGGGAGAATTCGTTGTATCTCCTAGAGTTGTTGCTTGGATTGGAGAAAAAAAACAGGTCTGAAAACCTGGGATTTGTGCTCATAGATGTCACGTGGCCCATACACACAAGCTCCTTCCTCCCTCTACCTCTGGCCTGGACAGCTTTCCCAGCTTCCAGGTAGCCCATTTTGCATCAAGGAAAGTGGGGTCACTCTTCCAAAAGCTCTCAACCAACAGTAAACATGCTGGATTCTGCAAGCCCAGGGACAGAGATATGCCCTTTGGTAGGGGGAGGAGGGCAAGGGGGTGAAGTCAGAGACATGACCCCTCAGGCCAGGAGATCTGTAGGGGGTTCTCATGGGAGGCCATAAGTCCCTTTGACACTGGGGCCAAAGGGTCCCCCACTGGATCCTCCCAGTTCTGGGGCTCATGCTCTCAGAGGCAGACCATGTGAGGTTGAGGCAATGCTTCTGTCCCCCTCATCCGTCTGTCTGCTTGTGGCCTCGACCCAGCTTCTGCCCGCAGCTGCCTGCCCAGGCTCCGTGGTGTCTCCTGACAGCTATTCCTAGACTGTGCTTCCATCTCGTCTTCTGTGGTTTCACAGGGCTCTAGCTCTGAGCAGAATGGGCCAGCCTACAACAGCCACTCACCCCAACAAATGACGCTATGGCCCTTGCCCTGAGCTGGGCCCGGGGACAGAGGAGATGAGATTGAGAATGGAGATGGGGGACAAATGCCATACATGTCCCCAGAATCAGGGCTTCATTGTAACAACTTCTCCATAAGAAAGAATTGCCCCAGAAGAGCCTTGATCCTGGGCGGCGTTGTTCTTTGTGCCACAGGGGGTGCGGGTGCTGGGCGGAGCCACCTGGGCTACTTTTATACCCCCACGGAGGGGCCTCAGACTCCTTCCATCCCTCCCTGTTGTCTGTCCCTTAGGATCACGTTGCCCCTCATCCCAACCCAACAGAATCATATTACAAGCCCACCCTGGCATAGTCTGGCCCACCCCTCCATCTCACTTCCCCTCCCTGTCTCCAGGGAGGCATCTTTTCTGGCGTCTGGTTAGAAACCAGCATCTGTGGACCAGCCTGTCCTCTACGTCTTATTCCCTGGCCTCTAGTTTCTTTCCCTCCTGTCTGGGCCGAGTCCAACCGCAGCACAGTATTTTCTTCTCCCAGAGGCCAGGGCTTTCTTCTGAGTTGCCTTCCTGAGCTGTTGGTTATAGTTCAGACTTAGCAGGGATCAGAGATCCTGGACCTGTGGTGCAGGCCTGGGCCAGGCACACACCGGAGCATCTTTCGGGCATCCTGAGGCTCTGGTCCAGAGTGTGGGTCGATGAAAGCTATGGGCGTGCAGTGCTGTGACAGAGAACATGCGGCTTGATCAGAAAAGCAGAGTCCTGGCTCCTCAAGCAAACGATAACTCCCTTCCTTGCTTCCTATTCCAGAAAAATGGGGATGATACAACACGCATAACTGACTAGGAGCCTCAGGCTTAGTAAATTATAGAGAGTTGTGCGAACGTAGATGGTGGCTAATGGAGTTATTAGGAGAGGCAGGTTGTTCCCATCAGTAGTCTCAGGGGAAGGGGAGGGTTTATTCTTATCCTTTCCTTCCATTAATACATGTTTTTATCGTGGCTCAAGAGCTCTTCTCTATGTATTGATGTTGTTCATTGGTTTTCCTGTCTCGGGTCCCTTCTGCAGGCCTGATTGATACAAGTGGCCCAAAGCCCCATCTACCGGTACATCTCATGTGTTAAGCCCCTCTGTGCAGCCTGCTAAGGGCCTGTGTGCTCCTGAGGATGGGGCCTGTCTGTGGTACTAATGGCTAAAGGGCTATCTCCAAGGCTTCTGGCCTCGTGCTACCTTTGCCTCAGGGCCAATGTCATGGTTGGCTGTAGCTTATCTGTTCTGACTCCATCACTGGGTTGAGTTTTGACACCTGTCTTGCATTCAGTGCAGTGCCCTGGTGGCAACATAGGACACTTCACAGAGGTCACTAGAGGCCACGCTAACTGGCTTTCCATGCCAGGCAGTGGTCTTGGCCCTGGATGACTGGGGAGCTGGGTGAGTATGTCATATTCACTGCTGCTAAGGGCACCTCATAACTCCCCACGTCGTATTTATTGCTTTTCTTCATCCTCAGCTATGGCATATCTCCTACTGGTCTTAGTGTCTGTAGGGACATCTCAGGTAGGGACACACTGATCTGATGACAATGGCTGGGGATGGTTCAAGGCGGGTCACAGCAGACTGTAGACGCGAAGGCTAGGTTTGCACCATTTCTAAGAACACAGAGATGTTGGAACTAGTTGCTAAGAATCCAATGAGACAATAAAGTAGTAGCTGCAGGTTTCTTAACTCAGGAGAAGTTGTGGCAGATGCTAAGCCTGGCAGGGAAGTTTACCAGTGTGTTGAGAGCCATTCAGGGGACACCTATGAGCCAGGGTTCAGAGACACTATGAGAAAAGGCCAAGATTTTATAGAAGAAAATTCTAGATATTCAGTTAGAAGAGAATTTAGAGTATAGGGTGGCCCTCAGTGCCCTCCAACCCACTCACAAGCCTGCTTAGGGAGAATTTCCTGAAGGTGAGAGAGTCCTCCTTCTCTACTGGATTCTCTACTATCGACTATAGTAGACCATCCAAGAGGACTATTTTGTTTGGCCTTGTAGATTGGCCAAAGTGCCTGTGGTAGATTGCAATGATGGCCCTGCAAGCCTTCACCGCCTTGGTATCCACACCCTTTGTTATATGACTTTGCAGTCCCTTGCACTGAAGAGAAGTCTGTTCCCCCTTCCCTTGAATCTGGGCTCAGCAATGTGACTTGCTTTGGACAACAGGATGTTATCAGGTACCAGGCAAGCACAGATGGGAAACGGGCTTGTGAACTGGACCTGCTTTCTCACGCCTCCGCCATTATCATGGGCACATGGCCAGGCCAGCCTGCTGGAGCACAAGGGACCTTATCATCCCAGCCAAGGCCAGTCTAGACAAACCAACAGCTGTCTGACCCTCAGATAGGTGAGTACACCCAGCCTACGTTAGCAGAGATGCCTAACCTACTCGCCCAGATGTGTGAATGATAAAAGCTTATTACTCTATGCCACTAAGGTTTTGCAGTTGTTACACAGCATTATTCTGGCAATAGATAACTGACACATCCACTATTAAAAACAGCTTTATTGAGGTATAATTGACATGCAACAAACTGCACATAGTTAAAATGTGCAATTTGTAAGTATTGACATGTGTGTATACCAGGGAAACCATCACTCCAGTCAAGATAGTGAACATATTTATCACCCCAAAAGTTTCCTTATATCCTTGTAATCTTACCTTCCAATGCTTCCGTCCACTCCCAGGGAAACACTATCTATTTAGATAATAATATAGCTTTTCGTTTTTAGTTGTTAATATGGTCAATTACATAAATTGATTTTGGAATATTAAAGCAACCTTACATTTCTGGGATAAACTGTACTTGGTTATGTATATTATATTTTTATATATTTTAATTTGATTTGTCAGAACTTTTAGAATTTTTACATTTATGTTGATGAGGGGTATTAGTCTATAGTTTTCTTTTCTCATCATGCCTTTTTCTAGTTTTGGTATCACTATAATGATAGTTCATAGAATGACTTGAGAAGTACTCCCTCCTTTTCAAGTTTCTGGAAAGGATGTGTAGCATAGATATTATTTCTTCCTTCAAGGTTATAAAATTCAAGGTTATGAAACCATCTGGGGGAATACACCACCTTTTGCTGATGACATCGTTTACGTGGAGGGACTCTGCAGACCTTTGCTGATGCCATCGAGGATATTGACCCTCAGGCAGAACAGCATCCTTCTTGCAGAGACCCACAAGGGGAAATTTCTTCTAGGTCTTGATTTCAGGTCACAGTATTTGGCTGAAGTATTTGATTCTTATTCTTTCTTGCATTTAAAGAGAATGTATCTGCTCACTCCTCCACATGGCAGCTTTCCCGGCACTAGAAAACAATGACCGTGCCTCCAAATGGTCTCTCTCCATGCTACACATACCATGTTTCTTTCTTTCTTTTTTTTTTTTTATTGGAGTATAGTTGCTTTACAATATCGTGTTAGTGTATACTGTACAGCAAAGTGAATCAGCTATATGTGTACCTATATGCCCTCTTTTTTGGATTTCCTTCTTATTTAGGTCACCACAGAGCACTGAGTAGAGTTCCCTGTGCTATACAGTAGGTTCTCATTAGCAATCTATTTTATACATAGTATCAAGAGTGTGTATATGTCAATCCCAATCTTCCAATTCTTCCCACTCCCTCTCCTTTTCCCCCTTGGTATCCATACGTTTGTTCTCCACATCTGTGTCTCTATTTCTGCTTTGTAAATGAGACCATCTATACTCATTTTTTTCAGATTCCACATATATGCGTTAATATACGGTGTTTGTTTTTCTCTTTCTGACTTACTTCACTCTGTATGACAGTCTCTAGGTCCATCCATGTCTCTACATGTTTCTTTATCCGACCTTTACCTAGCCTATGGCAAGCTAGGAAGGCTCAGGGGAAAGCCCCAGGAGGGCTCCATCTCCCCAGCATCAGCCATTTGTTCCTGACTACATTCTTTTTTGATAACAGCCCTCTTCAGATGGTTGCACAGAGCTAAAGAAAAATCTTAAAAGAACTGTCAGCCCATGAAAAATTAAATGAGGCTACCATCTTTCTTCTGGTTTCATCACTACATGTGATGCAGAAATAACTAATGTGCTGTGGGATGATCTTAATGACCCAAGCACAAAATGTGAAGAAAAATGTTACTCAGCGTTAAGACCTTTCATAGTCTAGCCCCTTCCTCCCCTTCCAGCCTCCAGGGTCATATGTTAGCTTGTTCCTTCCCTCTGATCTTTCTTCTTTTTCCATCCTGCAAGAAGGTCTCATTACTCACACTGTGCCATCCCTGTGTCCTGCACGTTCGTCTAAAATTAACCAGCGCTGAGTGAGAATCTAGGTGCCATGAAGTTTGCTGCTTTAGTCATTGTTTCATTGAATGCTCATGTTCCCAGAGCTCAGATGCACTTGTTATTCCCATTTCATAGATGAGAAAACTGACATTTAAAGTGATTAGCTGACATGCCTAAGGTCACACATCTACTAAGTGGTAGAGAAGGACACAAATTCACCCTCTCAAACACTAGGCTGCAGTGTTTGGCGCTGGAATATGTATTTACTAGCCTGTCTCCCTGGTCACCTCATGCGCTCCTCTAGGTTAGAGGTCATACCATCCTAATCTATGTGTCTACATTGCACAAAGTGGGGGCTCAGCTGATGTTTGTCAGATAAATGAATCCTAGGTGGAGATCCAGATTTTTTGTTCTAAATCTAAGAAGGAGGACACAGGCACAAATAAGTAAAGAAAGAAATGCTTGAAGTAAATTATATTATCTTCCAGTGGTAAGAGGGTGGAACTAAGGTGGGGGTATTTCATTTGCCCATTGGGACAATCAGACTGGAAAACAGTCCACATCCACTCACAGGATCTGAAAACAATTCGTTCTTGCCTGGTAATAAACCCACCTGTGGACGTGTTGGAGCGCACGAAGCTTCCTGAGATGGCAGGAGGTGGTCACTGAGATATACATTTAAGAAGGCTGGAAATTAGCAAGGAAGGCCCAAGACGATTGCCTCAGAAGCATTCTCTTTTTTCTTTTGAAGGCTTTGAATAGGGCTAAAGTCAAACTATGCATTTGTTGTACTCTTTAAAAAGTAATGAGAACATCTGGGTTTAAATGCTTCTTTTATCCTAGACTATATTAATAAGCCTCCATTTGAATGGAATGTGGCAAGGAATGGGGCTGTCAGGAATGTGGCTCTGTCCTTTATGTAGAGAAGAGGTTAAGGGGTCAAAAACATGGAACAAAGCAAAACTCCTAAGTGATCCCAGGTTGATCGAAAGTAATTGATTTCTGGCAAGCAGGACTTGCTTAAAATGGCTTTGTCTGAAGCCCGGCTCCTGTCCTCATTGGCTGAGTGGTGCCCTTCTCTTGGGAGCTGTGTGCCGACAGCCCTCAGATGTTCCGCTGCATCACTGCCCTGTGAGTGGGCAGACTGGGGCTCCAACACCAGATCTGCTGTTTACTGGCTGTGTAACTTCTCCCAAACTACCTAAACATTCTGAGCCTCAGTTTCCTCATTTGTAAAATGGGATTTAGCTCAGCACTCGGCCCTCACAGGTACTGGTAGGGCTGCAGCAAGATAATGACTTTACAGCAAGTTGTCAGTCATGTACCTCTGGACCCATACATGGAAGGTCCTACTGTGATAATTCCTTCTGGAAATTTGTGCAGATTTGTCTGTCCCCAGATGAGGTCCAGGTGTGGGTTTGACTGGAGATGGTCGTGGTGGTGCCAGTCAAAGCATGCTTGGCAATCATTCACAGACAGAGAATTAGCAGTTGGATCAAATATCAGTGACTTTACAGCTTTAGAGAACAAACTAGTGGTTACCAGTGGGGAGATGGAAGGGGAGAAGGGCAATATAGGAGTAGGGGGAAAGGAAAAAAAAGGGTTATTATGGGATTATATGAAATCACGTGTGTGAAACTTTTGAAAGTTGTAAAGCACTCTAGAATTTAAAGAAATTTCATTCAATAAGAAAAGATCGTATAATATTGCAGATAAAAAGAATATCAGTGTCTTTAGGTTTAGGAAGTGTCTGGTCAACCCTTCCTTTGCTTCAGTGTAACTATGTCCACTCTCACCATGGCCTCACCTACCTGAGGCTGTGCGTGGTCAGGACTTACTGATGGTGGGGGTACTAGGCTGATAGGGTGGCCTCAGCCAGCCTCTTTGGTACCCTCTGTGTGTCTTGCATTCTGCATCCCATCATTTCGCCAAGACATAGAAAGACACGTCCTTTGGCCTGATTTAGGCGGAAGGCATGCTGATGAAGAGTAGGGTCTCAGGAGTAGAGAGTCATCAATGGAAATCTTGCCTCTTTGCTTCCTGAGTGTGAGACTTTGAACCAGGTACTTCACCAACCAGCCCTCAGTTCCCCCGCAAGTGCAATGGGGACGAGGATGAGTGTGATGGTGCTTCAAAGGGTAGTTATAAAAAAAAAAAGGTCACGAAGAACCTAGGGGTAAGATGGGAATAAAGACACAGACCTACTAGAGAATGGACTTGAGGATATGGGGAGGGGGAAGGGCAAGCTGCGACAAAGCGAGAGAGTGGCATGGACATATATACACTACCAAACGTAAGGTAGATAGCTAGTGGGAAGCAACCTCATAGCACAGGGAGATCAGCTCGGTGCTTTGTGACCACCTAGAGGGGTGGGATAGGGAGGGTGGGAGGGAGGGAGGGAGACGTAAGAGGGAAGAGATACGGGAACATGTGTATATGTATAACTGATTCACTTTGTTGTATGGCAGAAACTAACACACCATTGTAAAGCAATTATACTCCAATAAAGATGTTAAAAAAATAAAGGGTAGTTATGAGGATCAAACGAAATACTTCATTTAAAACATGTAGCCCTGAGCTAGGGTCACGATAGATACTCAGGTAATAATGTTCATGAGCAGCTGTTACATCAAGAGCAGAGGCTGGAAGAGTGAAAAAAAGCCCCCGAGAAGCTTGAGAGAGTTTTGCTCTGAGGAAAGTTGAGAGGCCTCCCCACAGGGCCCAGAGACATTTCCTCAGCAGTTCCTCTTTGCGGGAAGCCCAGGCCTGCCCTTGTGCAAGGACACAGCAGTGAGGAGAGGGCTTTCTCTCCAGGGTCAAGGCCCAGGGAAATGAATCTCCTCACCTCCCTCCGTACCCCAGCCCAGATCTGGAGGGCCTTCAAGGTGTAGCATCTACCCTGACACAGGGAGCTCTTTCCACCCTCTCTCTGCAGGCTTGGGGCAGGGGCTGAGGACTGGGGAGGAAGTTCATGGAGATTCACTCTGGGGGATAAGGAGGAAAGCAGAGGTGCAAAGGGAAGCCAATCCTGCCTTCCAAGCACAGGATGGGGACCAACCTCGCTGGATAGGCCCCTTTCTAATTTTAAGGAGGAAGTGCGCCCTGGGCCTCAGCGCTCCCATCTCAGTTGAAACCCATTTTCCCAGGTGCCCCCCTCCTGACAGTTAATGAGAATGAAACACAGGGTTGAGCCTCCCCTGGGGCCTGAGTCTCTGACTCGGATGTCATGACTCTGTCTTCAGGTGGACACAGTGAGAACCTGCCGGAGGGATGGGCACGTAGGGATCTGGCATGTTTACTGGCAGGTGTGCAGTGCTTCCAGTCTGTTCCAGTGCAGTTCCCCGGTTGTGTCTTTTCTTTGGGTGGTTCCTGGTGCCACATCTCAGCAATAGAGAGACACCCAATGCCTTCCATGGCCAGGCAGGGGATACAAATGAATGACACCAGCCAAGTGTAAGTCAGATAAGGAGGCGTGGGTCTGTGATGACCTGGAAAGCTTACGACTTCAAAGGGAGAGAATTGCCTCATTTTCTAATTTTCAAAACACTCCTGCCCGGGGGCAATCTGCAAGGCCTGTTTACCCTTCTTTGGCGGTGGCAATGCTCTGTCTGCGCCCACTCATGGTGTGGGGCTGGTCATGGGGGTGGGACAGCAATGACCCCTGGGACCACTGGACATCCTAATGAAGCTTCATTTAAAAGGGCTGAATGGGGAGGAAGAGGTGAGCTGTGCTTCGGCCACAGCCGCTGGGCCTTGCCATCCTGGTGCATGTCCCCAGGTCCTGGCGCCTTTAGAGCTGCTGACAGCCTCAGATCCATCTGCAGAGGGAAAGGGAAACCAGGAAGGGGCTGCTGGATCAGGAGCTGCCTGGTCCCTGCAGGTGACACTCTGGGTGACCTTGGGTCACGCGCTTTTCCTGGTTTCTAGGCAACCCACACTCCTCCCCACAGGCAGACCAGGGCTACCTTAGGTCTCCCAGAGTTTCTGCAAAGTGACAGCCTCTGTCTCAAGTCTGATTTCCTCTCTAGCAGCAATGCCCCTATAAATGAGGTCTGGACTTCTTAACAGAGGATTTCAACAAAAAAGAGGCTTAAGAGAATAAGGAATTTGCAAATCTTACACATTGGAAATAGGCCAGCAGTTCAGTGACGCTGAAAGAAACTCGAGAGTTTCCCAAGATGACTAAAGCCCCTCTTTCTAGCTTCCCACCTGCTCCCAGCACTCTAGAAAGCCCAAACACAATTATTGGAAAGCCTGGCCATTAGAAGGCAATATAGTGGCCTATATTTAGCCTGGATCCTATATCAAAATCAAGGGAGAGGACCGTCTTCTGCATTAACAGTGGCCCTCTGCACAGAGATAAGGGCTGTAGTTCAGAGAAGTTTGTGTGTGTAGCGTGTGTGTGTGTGTGTGTGTGTGTGTGTCTGTGTGTGTGTGTGTGGCTGCAGACCCTTCCACTGGCTGGGATAAATTGGACTTTTAAACTGTCTATAGCTAATCCATTAAAAGTTTATATACCTCTTAAAACAGCAGCCAGATCTCCCCTCTGGGCAGAGTGTGGCAGGGGGAAGTGTCACTGATTTCTGACAGATGAAAGGGGTGCATTTTACATATTTAGAAACCAAGGCATAGAGGAGGGCAGGGTGTAGTCAAGATCAACGGTGGTAGATGAGGACTCAAACCCCAGACACAGACACAGAAACCCTACTGAGGGTTAACTTCCCTTCCCCAGGATGGGCATTTAGGGACCTTGGAGCTCAAGTAGGTGACAAGGTTGTTCTGATGGAGGCTGGACCTGGCTCCCCTACTCGCTCATTTACTCAGGGCCCTCAGCAGAGCAATTCCAGACCCGTCCTGGTGCCCACTGGATGGGGCTTCCTGCCCTGGGAAGAAGGAGCTCTTTGGGCAGAGTCCTGGCCTTTTTAAAAATCCAGCCATCAGGGCTTCCCTGGTGGCACAGTGGTTGAGAGCCCACCTGCCGATGCAGGGGACATGGGTTCGTGCCCCGGTCCAGGAAGATCCCACATGCTGCGGAGCGGTTGGGCCCGTGAGCCATGGCCGCTGAGCCTGCGCATCTGGAGGCTGTGCTCCGCAACGGGAGAGGCCACAACAGTGAGAGGCCCACGTACCACAAAAAAACAAACAAACAAAACAAAACAAAAACCAGCCATCAGGGTTCCAGGCCGGCTATCTCTCTGACCTGTAGCATGACCTTGGGCAAGGTCACTGCCCCTATTTGAACTTAGGTACTCCTTCTTGTAACAGGAGGGGTGGTATTAGACCACTGACAGCAGGCCTCCCTGTGCCAAGTCAGGGCTAATTGCTAGAAGAGCCTACTGGCCAGCATAGCAGTGAAGCTGGCCCTGAACCCAGGGAATGACACAGATCCCCACTGAACTCTGAAGTATGTCCTGGGGCTTCTCCCAAAAGATTTACATCCTCAGTTCTACTTAGCTATGCTCAGTTCATGCATCCTCGACTCTCCAAAACACCTGGCTAGCAGACTCAGTTATCTCTATCATAAAGATTAGAAAGCGTGATCCCAGAGGGCCCAGGTGGCTCTCCTAATGTCACACATCGGTGAGCAACAGGGCTGGAGTAGGAACCAGCACTGTTTGGGTCTGAGCTGGGAGCCATTTCCCATTTTCCAATACCCATTCGTAAGATTGTGTGTAATGGTGGGCAAGGACTTGATCGGCAGTGGGTGTCTCTTCTCTGTCCCCAGGGGACAGTGGGGGCCAGAGCCACGGCTCAGAATGCTGCCTGCTCACCTCCCCAGCACAGATCCTGGCCACATGCGGGGCTCGGGCTAGGGTCCGGGTCCGAGCTGGGGAAGTGAGCAGGCAGAGCTCAGGGTCACAGCTGTGTAGGTACTACTGTAACCATGTGTCTTCCCAGCAAGTCGAGCAGCCCCCGGATCAGGCTGGGTGAGGAACAGCAGTCCAGCACGGGGAACCATTTCTCCCCCCAAACCCTCGGTGTTTTAAGGGAAGCCTGGGATCTCTGTGTCCAGCTGTCTAGCTCAGCCTGCCCCGTGTGCTGGGAATTCTCTCTCCATGAAGTGGGGCTGTGGTTCGAAGAAAACAAGATGCACCCCAGTGACCCTTGACTGTGCAGTGAGGCAGCCGATTCTTCCATTTGCCCAGCCCTTTACACCTTCACCTTCAGCTCCCACCTCCACCTCACAACAGCCCCCAAGGAGGTGGGGCAGACTCTTTCAACTCATTTCACAGATGACGATGCTGAGGGTTCCCAAGGTCACAGGGATGGTGGGTTGCCAAGCAGAGATTCTGTACCAGACCCCTGGATCCCAGCCCCAGGCTCTCTCCACTGCACCTGCTGCTGCCTTGAAGAGCAGTGTTTCTGGGGTTTGGGGAAAGAAAGTGACGAATATGTGGCCAGGAGTTTCTTCCCATCCCTCGCTGGCCGGCTCCCACCCCTTGGACAGTCCTGTCTGCTGTGCCCGGTACACAGAGGACCAAAGCTGACGGGCGGGGTCCTACCTGCAGCAGTGGTGATGCCCAGGAGACGACAGGTGTATTCCAGCCCCGTCCAGAACACCTGCAGTTTCATGGTGCAGGGTCCCAGAAAGGCAGGCAGCAGAAGCTCTGGCCCGAGATGCTCCAGGTGGCCTGTGTGCAGCGGGAGGCTGTGGCTACCAGCTCTGGGCTCTTGCCAAACCAGTCCAGGCCACCTCAGCCTGGCCGAGGTGTGAATAGGGCTCACTTTCCCAGCTTGCCAGGTGCTCAGCTTAATCATTACCTTGGAAGAATGTCCCCACTGCTCCACGCAGCCGGGGCCTGGTCTGGAGCTGCTGCGGCCCCAGCGTGGCTGTCTGAGATCAGGCAGATCAGGGCTGGGCTAGCGGCAGCGTGGAGCTGACAATTAACTGTTTCTGGCTGGGAGGGGGGAGCCAGCCAAGGAGTCAGCCCAGGCCGTGCCCTACTGGGTAGCAGAAAGGCGCAGAGAAAGTCGCACCTGGACCTGAGGCCTTCAGGGTCTGAGAGTCAGTGTCTGGAGGTCCCGGTGTACATGCAGGTTTGTGTTTGTGTGTGTATGGGAGAGAGGGATGTGTCTTTAAATCACCAGCAGAAACAACTTTTGAAATGAGTTCCAAGCCTCTATTCTGCTGTATTTAGGTGGATTAGAAAGCTTCCAAGTCTGTGGCAGATTTGGAGTCTGACCAGACATGCTTAGCTCAGGCCCAGCGCCACACACGGACTTTTCTTTATCCCTGACATGCATCCGTGACATGTGATGTGGGAAATTACTATAATCTTTGGGAGGTGAGTTGCTATGTCAACAATTAACTAGGTGACCTTGGGGAAACCCAGAGATATGCGTGAGCCTTAGTAACTTTTGCAGAAAACAAATGAGCAGATTTGGTTGGATTGGTGGTTCTCAAAGCACGTTCTGAGAGCTGCTCCAAGAAGCCTAGCCTCTAAAATTGGACAATGGTGGGCTTTTACTAATTCTTACTTTACTAACTGACACAAGGGATTGAATTATAACAAGTTTTAGTTTTCCTCTCAGGCATTTTTCTGGAATTTTTATGCCTCTGGCCATATGGGGTAGACATCAAAAACAACCAAAGGAGGAGAAAAAAATTCCAAACTAAATTCTAATAATAGAAAACTCAGGCATGGTCCATTTTGCTTTTTTCTTTGTTGAGCATGCGTAAGCCCTCATATAATAAATATTCTTTGCCGTTAAATTATTTTAATTTGATTGATGAATTTGATCAAGATTTCATAGTGTTCCAGAAAGACTACTAATTTTCCTGCGTTGCATGAGTTTAAGAACTTCTGTGTTCACGTGATCTTTAAGATCAAGTTTAAAAATGTATGATTTGACGTATGTGTTTATTTCTTTGGTTAGCTGACTGAGTTTAATAGCAGACTATGTCCATCAACTCCAAACTTCCCAATTTCGACAGGTCTTGACACTCTCGCACCTCTCCCCCAATGCTGGTACCTGAGTCTCTGTGACACAGGCTGAATTGCACAGGTGGAGGTGCTGGGGCCTGGGGTCAGCAGCCTGTGGCTCACGTCCTTCAGGCACCTGTTCTTCCTGAGCTCCGTGGGAAGCTCTGGGTGCCCCACAGCACACCTGGCTTCTTCCTTGCTAAAGCAGCTGACTGTGCTGTAAACCTGGCCCCTCCGTGCTCAGGAGACACGGTGTCCTTCCAGGCCTTCCTTGGCGGGGTCTGTTCAGCCCGCTGGTCCTGGTTACAGCTTCTCCTTCCTAGCAACTTTGGTTTAGGAATAAGCGTGTAACCCAATTCCGGTCAAAGAGCCTGGAAGGGGCAGGTACTGCTGTGCTGCTGGGAAAGCGTCCCTGACTTTTAACGTGCGGCCCGAGGACGGGCTGCGCTCTCTCCCTTTGGGTATGCCGGTGTTGGGGTGGGCCGCTATCTGGTGTTGAGGAGATGAGGTGAATGGCATAACCAGCAGTACCGGGCACCCGATGTCCTTACGGAGCTGGCTAAATTCACCTGTTCCTTGCTGGTAAGCCGGTTGACGTAAGCTCCATTTCTCTCCACAGCCTTTCTCTTGGGAAGCTCTTTTTTTGTGCACTGGGCTTAGGTTGGGAGAGACTGAGAACTACAGGGGCTGAGCATTAGGAATGTTCTTCCATCCCTGAGGGTCCTCTTGCTTCACCGGGGTTGCACCCTAAGAGGGATGGAAGAGGAGGGGGTGTAGGGCCTGTCATAAGGGTAAAATGTGGAGGAACCCCAGAGAGGGCCCTTTTTCAAGAAACTGCAAAGAAGACTCTGGCAGAGTTTATGACCCCTCTTACTACGATTCAGTGATCTGTGGAGCTCCACGGGGAAAGGAGAAATCTGGTTGGGCCCGATTAGACCTTTCAGAATTCAGAGAAAATATTGCCAGGAGCCAGGGGCCAGAGACCTTAAAATAGAAGCTGGCTGAGAAGGCAGAGAAGCTCCCAGACATCCAAGTCTGACCTTGCAGTTGCAAATGGGTCCAGAGGAAAAAGAGAAGGGGCGTTTCCTGGGGAAATTGGGGGACTGCCCAGGCAGCTTGTGAAAGGCCGAGAAGGGGACAGGACAGAAGGAAGGACTGAGCAGGGCTGAGGAACCTGCATAAAGAGTGTGGAAAAGTACTCTGAATAACAAAAAGCGAGTCTCAGATTACAGTGCCTAAGAAGCAAAGTGCTAGAGACCCCACTGCTCCAGACAATGGTGTGACCTGGATCTCATACACAGAAAGCATTGTTTCAATTGTTATTGCATCCTGAGGAGTCCAAGCTTGCACTAGCGGCTGGAAGTTATGGGGGGAAGCTTTTAGCTCCAAGTAGGGGAAGGTGTTCTAGCCATCATTCCCCCATTGGTAGGATGAACTGTTGCAGGAGATAATAAGCTCCTTGGAGCCCACGTGAATACTTGGTGGGGGGAGGTGACATGATGGGCAGTTCTCAAGCACTGATTGGATGATTCAGACCCGGAAGTCTGTGATTCTAAATGATTATGATTCCTTAAAGAATCCAGACAAGGGCTGTGAGATGTGCCAGCGATGCCACCTAGAATTCAAAGGAAGAGAGCTGGGGTTTCTGTCTGTGGGCCCTGGGTGCCCAGCCAGGGAAGAGAAGCAGTGTGGTGATTGGCAGGGATGGATTCCAAACTCACTTCTGCCATTAACAGCTGTGTGGCCTGGGACGTTCCTTACTCTCTTTTAGTCTCAACTTCCTTACCTGTAAAATGGGTCTACTAGCTATCTTACTGGGTCAGAAGTGGCATGTCAAAAGTACCTGTCCAGAGCAGATGCCAGTAAATGGGAGCTAATGCATACGTGAACAGACTGACTGCACTGTGGCCCACCCTGTGCAGGTTTGTTAACACAGGACCCCACCCACTGAACCCACGATACCCCAAACTGGGGCACAGCCTGGCCTCAGCATCATAGAGAACCAGGGTAAAGTGAGTAGCTGTTCTTTGAGATGACAGGGCACATCCAGAGCTTTACTTACTGTATTGTTTTGTTTCATGCTACAACGACCGGAGCCCCTGTGTGTTGCAGCCATAGGAAGGTAGGTTGACTCAAGAAACTTACAATAGTCCAAGCCCTGACTCCAGGGCTGTGAGAACCAGTGATGATGTCAGTGACGATTGTCATAGCTAGGTGCTGTGCTAAGTGCTATATACACCACCCTATTCTTATTATTATTTGCATTTTACAGGCGAGGAAACTGAGTCATGTTTGGTTAAGTGCATTTGCTCAAGCTCACACAGAACAGAAATGAGGAGATTTTGAGTCCAGTGGTCTCAGCTTGGCCCCCTCTACTGCCCCCTCTGGTTTTACAGTTGCCTCTGTCACAGAGCTGCCCCAAGAGAGGACACCATCCCAGTACCCTTGGGCAGATCATTCAGAAAGCCTTTGGGTGGAAGCTTGGTGTTGATTTCCTCACTGTTCCTGGATCCCAGGAGGCAGAGGTGGGCTTGATGAAGCTCTTCACCTTGTTCTCCCAGTGGTGGTCCATGGGAATGAATGCTTCCAGTGGAGGGCTGCAGCTGTCCCTGGGTCTTGTCTGGGGCTTCTGTGTATTGCTATAAGTGGATACTTCACAGATACTCCTCACTATATGGGACAGCCATAAATTGTGCACAATTAAGAGCAGCAAAAAAATTCCAGACGCTTGGGATGGCTCTGGGGAGCATAAGTCAGGAAAAGATGAAATGCGGGCGTATACGAATCTTCATCTGTTGGGGGTGAGGAAACTTCAGCAAAATAGTAGGAAGCTCACGGGCATAACTCAAGCAAGGGCCTGGCACTGGAGACAAATCCCGGGATCTGGTCTCAGCCTTTGACCTCTTCAGATGCCCTGTCACCTCACTCCTCATTTCAGTGTGTGCAGAAGAAAATAGACCTCAGACCTGCACCCCAAAACCCCTTGCATTCCTCTTAACTGCATCCTCCCCTTCACTTGTCCTTTCCTTCCGATGGAGGCAGCGGGGTCAGTCCTCACACTTGTGCTTTCAGTCGCTGTCCTTGTATGTCTCCTGAGCCTTTGGAACCATGTCTTCCACTTTCGCCTCCACCTTTCCCATCTACTCATCTACAGCTAAGAGCAAAGCTATGCTGCAAGACGCTGCTTTCCCCTGCAAGCCACGTGCAGTCTTTCCTCCCTTCACCACCTAGACTTTTGAAAGTGCTCTAAATTTACCACTCCCTCCCATTGTTTCTTTTTCTGTTCAGTTGTTCACCTACTAAAATGTGGCTTCTACCCGGGTACACGTCACTGCAACTATGCTGGCCTGGCAGCTGCCGCCAGACCCAGGGGCCTAATTGTTGTGCTCATTCAACTCCACCTCTCGGATTTTTTTAGCATTTGACACTGTTAACTCTTCCTTCCTTCTGGACAACCCCCCTATGACATTATCCTTTGGCAATCATCCTACGTGCATTAGGGCTTGCGTTCTTTCCTTTTCCCGTGTGTCCTTTACAGAGTCCTCTCTCTTTGCTGGTTCCCTGGTGGCGATCTGGGGCTGGCAGCCTCCAAATGGTTCCAGTGATCTCCCCTCCTGGTATTCACACCCTCGTGTGGTGTTCTCCCGCATTGGGAGGGTTGGTCTGTGTGACTGAATACGGAAGAAGTGGTAGAATGTCATCCTGATGTTAGGTTATGAGAGACGTTACCTTGGCCACTTTCTCTGTCTCAGGAGAAGCCAGTTGCCGTTCCCTGAGGAGCCCTACTGAGAAGACACATATTGGGGAAATGGTACCTCCTGCCAACAGCAGCAACGTGAGTGAGCTTGAAAGCAGACCCCCTGCCCCAGTTGAATCATCAGATGTCAGGCCCCGGCTGACTATAATCTTAGGAGGATCCTGAGCCGGACACCGCCCCCTCCGCCCCCAGCTGAGCTTGTTGTTTCAAGTTCCTAAGTTTTAGGGTAATCTGTTACTCATCGAGAGTTAACTCATACATGCTTTGGAACCCTCTTTTCTCTCATCCGCTCTCCACTCTCTCTAATGGCCTGGCTTGAGTGTTACCAGAATGAGAATAATTCCCAGGGAGGCCCTCCGGCCCAAGCCTCCCTTCCTTAGCTGTGGAGCTAAATTTCCACCTGTAATTTGGTCAATTATACATCAAACTCATTATGTCCCAAGTTGAACTTAGTATTTACACTCCATTCTTTCCCTTTTTCCTGAGTTTTACATCCTGGATACTAGCCTCATTATTAGTCTAGTCACCAAAGCTAGACACATCAAAATCAGGTTCCCGCTTTCCCCAGTTCTTCTAATTCTACACTGTAATTCTCCTCATCTGCCTCCTCTTGTCTGTTACTCTTAGTCGTCTTTGAGCTTAGCCCTCATTATTTCTTTTTTCTTTTTTTTTTTTTTTGCGGTACGCAGGCCTCTCACTGTTGTGGCCTCTCCCGTTGCAGAGCACAGGATCCGGACGCGCAGGCTCAGCGGCCATGGCTCACGGGCCCAGCCGCTCCGCGGCATGTGGGGTCTTCCCGGACCGGGGCACAAACCCGCGTCCCCTGCATCGGCAGGCGGACTCTCAACCACTGCGCCACCAGAGAAGCCCGCCCTCATCATTTCTTGCTCAGCTAACTGCCACAGCCTGGTCTTCCAGCCTCCATCCTATGCCTGAATTGTTGGTGGAGATTGCAGATCTTCACAAGTTACAACTTTGCTGAATACCTTCAAAGATTTCCCACTGCCTAAAGAATAAATCCTGAACTCCTCAGTCCAGGATCCCAGGCCTTCTGTAAGCCCCCACGCCATTTCTCCAATCTTTGCCCCCTCCCTTCTTCTCTTTCTCCAGACTGACTGGGGTCTCAGCTCCAGCCCCACCAGACACACTCATTCTGCCTTTCCTCATGTTGTTCTCTCTGTAATATCTTGTTTCCTTGTGCAATAGTCTCTCCTCCTCGTTACCATTACACTCATCACTGAAAGTCCAGGTGAGTAGCGCCTCCTTGAATTGTTTTTGATCTCCACAGTCAATTACTTCTCCTCCCAGGCCCCCAGGACCGGTCACATTGTGTTTGAATTATTCCCTAATTCTTAGTGCTGCCCTCTCCCACCAGCCGACAAGATCTGTGGACTCAGGGATGGTAGATGCTTGAATGAATGAAGGACACTTGTTTGAGGGGATCCTTTATTTATATTTTACTTCTTTAGGATCAATTTAGCCAAAAAAGCAGGAAGTACGCAAAGCCACATACCCAACAGTGTGAGCGTGTGCAGTTGATACATTTCAGGTAAACTCATCTTTGCCCCTCATCTCTCCCTCCTTCTCTGAGTTTGGTGCAATCTGTGTTTGCTCCCTTAGAGTGCAGGGGGTACCCAGAATCTGTGCACAGCTTGCGTGCAGGTTGTGTTAATGATTTTCTTGCAAGTCTTGTGCTCCCAGGGAGATAGAGCTGCCCAGGGTCCACCAGGCGTTGCCTGTGCAGGGTGGGGTGAGATATCTGCTCTGAAATGGGGTGGAGAGGGGCTACCCAAGCTGCATGGGTCTGTCCCCGCTGCAGCTCAGATAAGGGCTTTGGCAACTGTCATTTTGACACCCTGGTTCTGGCAGAGGGATGGTACAGTGGTCTTCAGGCCAGGTTACCTGGGGGTGAATTCCAACTTGCCTCTAAGATCAGTGTGAGCTTGGTTAGGTCATGCTTCTTGGGTGTTGGTTTTTCTGTGTTTATAATGAAGCAGTTGGACTCTTCAGATCCCTCTGAGTCACTGAGGCTGACGTCTTTATAGCCTGAAGTCCATTTCAATGAAGACATCTTGAAAGAGAGGACTGACAGTGTGAGGGATTGCTATTCCTGGTGGGGGTCTGACACAGGCACCGCCTGCTTTGCTGAGTAAGCCCCATCAGACGTGGTCAGATGGCCCTGCCGGTGCAGCTTGGGCTCCTGGGACCATCTGTCAAGACACAGATTTATGGGGTGCGGCTGTGGAAGGTTTTAAACATTCCATGGGCTTGGCCTTCTTGATGACCACAGATTTCTGGAAATTGGTCTCTGACATCAGTCCTCCCAGGGGACACAGTGAGACTAAATACCAGTCCAGGTTTGTATCATTTAGGAGGTTAAATGCCCAGTGTTCCCGGGAGTGGGCCCCAATGTGCAGCGGAAACAATATTTTAGTCAAAGGCGTAGAGTCGCTTCGGACAGGGTCTCCCTCTGCTGTTGCTGTGAGGAATGGGTTTTCCTCATCAATCAGAGCCCCAAGGGAGGCTCCGGAGAAAGAACACAGGCTCCTTCATGAGAGTCCAGCTTGTGCTCTCTCAGAAAACCGCACCCACCCTGAAATGTAAGTGCTGGAGTGAAATTAGGAGGGGAGAGCTACAATTTCCGTTCCGTGTCAGTGCTTTTAATGATTGTGTCTCTGAACACTTTGATTTTGTAGTTTAAATTACAAAAAGATGTTCAAGGCTCTGTCAGGAAAAATGAGAATTCTGTTCATAACTCAACCAAAGTCATTTGTAACTTCCTATAAGTACTAAATCATGTTTTATTCATTTGTTTCTGTTCAGTCACCCAACATCACCCAATTGGTCACATACCAAAAAAATATATTTTCTGATATAACTAAAAAAGAGTTTATTTTTGAAAACACAGGGGCTTCCAGGTGAACGTGGCTATTTAGTGGTAGACATTTGGCTCCCCTCCGCCCCCATCAAAGTGCAGCGTGAGAATTTTAAAAAGTGTTCACTCCAAGGACACACGGTAAGAGCAGAGAGGAGGATTCAAGTGAAGGATGAAGGCGTGACAACTGAGTTTTCAGAACATGGGAAGTTTCGAGCTACTTGCCTGCCGTAGGTCTTGCCTGTCAGCAGTGTGCCTTTCACCCTGCAAACCCCTGAGTGGCTCAGCACCCAGGGACACCAAGAACTAAAGAACAAGGGTCAGGCGTGGGGCTAAAAATGAGTGGATAGTTGAAAGTCGGTAAATAGGGACTTCCCTGGTGGCGCAGTGGTTAAAAATCCACCAGCCAATACAGGGGACACGGGTTCGAGCCCTGGTCCGGGAAGATCCCACATGCCGCGGAGCAACTAAGCCCGTGCGCCACAACTACTGAGCCTGTGCTGTAGAGCCTACGAGCCACAACTACTGAGCCTGCGCGCCTAGAGCCCATGGTCTGCAACAAGAGAAGCTGCCTCAGTGAGAAGCCCGCACACCGCAAAGAAGAGTAGCCCCCTCTCGCCGCAACCAGAGAAAGCCCGCGCGCAGCAACGAAGACCCAATGCACCCACATCATCTGGGGACCCCCATCCCTCCTCTCTGCCCTGCCCTTCTCGTGCTTCCCCAGCCAATGGAGACCAGAGGCTTATTCTCCAGATGAACTGAATGGTAGCAGTGTGTCAGGCCTTGGAATGCTAGGCAAAGCAGAGGACAGAAGACAAGGATTAAAGTCAGACTTGTGCTGAATTGTGGGCTCTTCAGACTTTTTCTCCTCCCTGACTCTAGAATAGCAGCAGGCAGACCTATATCCCCGGGCAGGCAGCTGGAGGACTCTTTCTGGAGAGTATGAATAGCCCCAGGGAAGACCTGGGCCCTAACTTATGAGGAACCAAAATTCTAATGACCTTCTGGTGAAACCCACAAATCCTTGAAATCTCCACAGAACATGTCCAATTACTGTTGCAGTACCTTGTCCTAGGTATAAGGACAGCGCAGGGCCATGAGATATTTGAGGAAGGTGCCAACGTGACAAAGAGGGCCTTAAAACAAACAGAAAAAGAGGGCTCAGAGAGAAGGTGCAGGCAATGTAGGAAGCATAGAAAACTTAAAACTAATAAACCCTCTTATTACCATCTTGAGAGATACATGGGAATATGTTACATCTATAAAACAAGGACAGAACACAATGAAAAAATAACCAGAGCATAAAAATTTTGAAAAGAAAAACGAATAGAACCCAAACAAAATAAAGCAAAGAAAACAAAAATGATAGAACGGTTGGAAGTTAAAATCAAGTAGAACAAAAGACAAAGGAAGAAGGGAAAGGCTGAGGTTCATCTACTGACCTATAGGAGTTCCAGACAGACAGAGCAAGGGGAAAAAAAGTATTGAAGATGTAGCACAAGAGAGTTTCTCAGAAATGAAGAAAACAAGTATCGAGAATGAGTATATTTTCGGAAGATGGGAGGAGAGGTAGTGAGGAGGATGTCACAAGTTCATGCCTACAGCTGATCAGTCAAAAACTGCAACATGAATATTACCAAAAATATGAAAGTGAATATCAGAAGAATTTGCCAGAAGAGTCGACATTTTTCTTTGGGGAGTGGAACTGGGGAGAGGAATTAGAGAAACAAATAGTTGTTCGTTATTGTTGCTTTATTAAGACTGATTATTTCTTGACATATTAAGCTTGGTTACTTTTTTATTACTTAGACAAAAATAAAAGTGTATTTTGAAACAAGGATAAAAATTAAGGAAGTACCTCCCTCCAGATGCTAATATATTAGAGAAAATCCTTCAAGTTATATCGTTGTGCATATATCGAAAAACATATTACCACAACGGGATTATAACATGCATGCTGCTAACTAATTGATTTTTTAGGCTAAAAATATACTGGAATTGTGCACCTGCCAACAAAATATATAGAATGCCTATATATGGAAGGCCCACTGCTAGGTGGTACAGAGAGAATGAAGTTGTATATAGTTAAAAACTATTGTATAAAAGCTGCATGAACTTAGTGCTATGGGAGAGAAACTACAGGGTTGAGCCCATCCAGGGAGGCTCCTTAGAAGTGGCTTCCAGGAAGCACTTGAAGCCACAGATGTGGAGGCTTCAGTGACAGAGAGGACAAAGTGCTCCAGATGATGCCAGCCCCATGCCATCCACAGCTACTGAAGCACGTGTGTGAGACTTGCTGGGCCCACATCAGTCATGGTTGTAACCCATGTAGAGGCCAAGGGACAGGAAACTCCTTGCTTGGTTACAGGGGGCTCTGTCCCTGGCTGGGGAGGAGCGTGGGTGGAGTCAGTCCCCTTCCTCATCTCGGTGATGACATTCACCATGTGCCTCACCACACTAGACCCACATCCCTCTTTCCTTGCTGGGAAGTTTCCATCAATTGTCACACTGTGAGCTGTGTAATGGTGAGCCGAGCTGTCTTTAGCACGGTGAGGTCCCATCACTGGAGGCTTCCAGGGAGAGGCTGCATTAGGGCAGTGGGGATGCCAACATAATCTTCCACTTGGGATCAAGTCCCACATTCTGACCGCTTCCTTTGTCAGCTCCTTACCTATATGTTCTCAAGTTTAAAAGCTAGCCTCACTTTTCCTCTGTTTGCTTTTCCTGTGATACCTCACCCCTCTGTTCCTTCCACCTACAGTTTCTACCTGTGTAATTCCCACCTGTTTTATCTGGTCCAAAAGACTACCTTGGAATGGGGTTCTGGAAACTTTGAGACAGAGGAGACTGCACCAGGGCACACACACAGAACAGAAGCAGCACACTTTGTGGTTCTGATGTAAAACCACAAAGTTCTGAGGCTTCAATGGGAGCCCAATTATTGAGTACATGTGGGGAACCCAGGTACATGGTTCTCCTTACTGAACCCAGTGGGAGCCATTGTGATAACTAAATCACACGCAATAAGTGTGAGTTCCAGTTATTGTTTCCACCCCTTCTGTAAAAATTTCCTATTGCCGTTGTAATAAATTCCCACACGTTTAGTGTCTTAAAACGACACAAATTTATTACCTCATAGTATTGGAGGTCAGAAGCCCCATACAGGTCTCACTGGGCTAAAATCAAAGTGTTGTCAGGGCTGGGCTCCTTTCTGGGGGCTCTGTGGGAAGATCTGTTTCCTTGCTCATTCAGGTTGTTGGCAGAGCTCAGTTCCTTGTGGCTGTAGGACTGACAGCCCCATTTCCTTGCTGGCTGTCAGCAGAGGGCTGTTCCCAACTTCTAGAAGGCACTCACATTCCTTAGTTTGTGGTCCCCTTTCTCCATCTTCGAAGCCATCAAATGTGGTCCAGTCACTCTCACCTTTGAATCTCTCCTTCTTTTGTCTCATTTCTCTCCCAGATGGGAAAATGGCTCCACTGCTATTGCACTGGGTGTACCTGGATAGCTCTGGCTATCTAAATTCCATCTGCAACCTTACTTCCCTGTTTCTGTGTAACATAACCCTCACAGGTCCCAGGGATTAGGACATGGGCATTGTGGGGGACCATTACTCTGCCTGCTACACTGTCCATCCTTCCACTGCATACTCTGACTTCTACAGAAGATTGGGGAGGGGAACCAAAGCACAAGAAGTTGGGGTATTTTATTTAGCTTTTCAGGGAATCCTTAGAGGAAAACTGCAATTGCGAGAAAGGTAGAAAGCAGCAGCCTATGGACCAGTGTTTATCAAAGGATGCTCTCTGGACCAGCAGCAGCAGAATCACCTGTTAGAGATGCAAATCCTGCCCCCCACCACCCCAACCCGGGCACCCGACTGAATTAGAAACTCTAGGGGTGGGGCCCAGCAATCTGGGGTTTAACAAGCCCTGTGGGTGACTCTGATGAGACCCCCGGCTCCAAATCAGCCGTCCTTCCCTGCCTCACTGTGCTCTTGGGCTGGACCGTCTCTGCGTTGTGCTTAGGTTTCTTAGGCTGCCAGCGCTTCGCAGTCACTGGGGCCTCCCTGGAAGACTGGGAACTTGATTGCCTCAGAAGTCAGGCTGCTAATGCCTTGCAAGGGTAACATAACCCAGAAAATCTACCAGAAGGAACTGAAAGGCCTCTGGCAGGGTCTTCTGGGAAGCCAGCTGGCCTCACAGCTCACACAGGGCTGAGGGAAGTCAGGATGCAGAAGAGCCTCAGAGGTGATTCCAGTGCAGGACACAGGCCAACCCGACCTCTGTAGCACCAGCTGCAGGTTTCTCTGTGTGGGAGAGTGTTTGAGGAGCAGGTGAAACCAGAGATTTTGACCCTGGAGAATGAGGTGGGCAGAACCCTATGGGGTTAAGCACCCAGAGGATGGGGTCCTTGGACTTTCCTGAGAAATCCAGACTCTCTTTCCCGAAGTGTCACCTAAGACGTTGGGTCTTATTCTTGACTGCACAGAGGAATCAACTTGGGGAGTTTTACACATCCTAATGCCCGGGCCGCACCTCAGGCCAATTCAATCAGAACGTTGGTGGGGGGATGGGGGTGATGGGGGGGTGGACTCAGGCTCAGTACCCTTTTTTAAAGCTCCTCAGGTAACTTTTGAGAACCGCTGGTCCAACAGTGGCTCTCAATCCTGACTGCACATCAGGATCAACTGGGAAACAGCAACAACAAAGAGCAGGCAGCCTCAGTGCCCTAAACCAGCTCCTGAGATCAGCCTGGGCCTTGTAGGTGTTGGAACTCAGACAGGGTTGGAGGCCAGGGTCTAACGGGCACGGAGGTGTTTCTGCTGACAGTGTGTGGTCTGAGTTCAGCTCCACCCTCCATCTGTGGGGTGGGGGGGTCTCACCTTTTAGTTTCAAGGCGTGAAGCTCCCGGCCCAGCCTGGGCACGCGGCAGTGCTCAGTGAATATTCCTTTCTCTCTGTTAAACTGGCTCTTATTTTTGTCCAGCAAGGAAACGTGCAGCAGAAGAAAGGCCCTCTAATATGAGACCTGGGAGGGATCCCTGAACACAGGGGACTCATGGGGCAGAGGTGTAGCTGCTACTCAGGATGGCTGTGGGCCTCCCCAGTGGGGTCACTCCATCTCTCCGGTCCCAAGAGCTTGGGGGGTGTGTGTGTGTGCTTCCAGGAAGCTGGCCCTGTCTTCTTCCAAGGAAGTTTCTCCTGCCTCACAGGAGGAGTTTCAGTTTCTAGTCGCTTTATGATCAGTGTTTGGCTTTTCTCCTTTTGAGCCTGCCATATGAAATACGTCATTATGAAATACATCATTATGAAATACATAATTCATAATGATGTATTTCATATTTGCACTGAAGGGGGTCTCGTATCTGAACCCACCCATTGGCATGTCAACGTTTTGTTCTTGCTAAAAGAATCAGCTGGGACTCAAATGTCAGTTTAAAAAACAAAACAAAACCGATGTGTCAACAATGATCTCAAAGTCTCCCATTTGAGGAAGCATAGGTGCCGCCCTTCATAGAGGTTGGTGGGCGTGTCGGGGTCAAGGGGCTGGCCTGGGAGTGACAGGCTTGGGGTTGCTTACTGCATGGAAACCCTGGGCCTCGATGATCTCATCTGTGTGATGAGGTGAGAAGTCTAAGGATCATCAACATCCCCCTGGCTCTGATACCCTGAGACTGTGAAACGAGGTGAAAACTTGCTGAGTGGGAAGACGACCTGTAGCCAAGGACATGGACGTCTTTCCCCCAGTCTCTGCCTCGCTTTCGCTGAAGGCCGGGAAGTGCTCCTCCCTGGGAGTTCAAGACCTCGCTGTGTGGAACTCTTACCCAGGAAAGCATCTTCTTGCTTTTTTTTTCAGACCCTGGAACGTCAGCGTATGAATGAGCTGGGATTTACATCTGTAGACCTGGCTGCTCTTCGGATCTTGCTTGGATTTTGAGATATAAATTACACCTGTGAGTTTGTCCTGCTCCAGGACCTGTGTTATTTATTGTTTGAGTTTGAGGATCACAGAGGATCAGATCTGGGGGACCAGGTGAGTCTGGCCAGAGACTATTTAAAGGCTCTATATTTCCCCTGTTCTTTACCCACTCACGTAGGTTCCAGTTGTTTTGAAAAAGAGCAATGGCTCATAAATATTAGTGTGAAGCCTGGGTGAGTTGCCCTTGGCCTTGCCTTCCTCCTGGGCACAGGGTTTAGCATGCACAGGAGTGGCAGGGTGATGGGGGAGGAGAGGGCTAGGACTGGCTTTTAACATCCTAGGTCTGAAAGTGACACAATACCAAGCTCTCTATAGAGGCTGCCAGTCCCCTGACACTTCTGTTTCCATGGAAAGAAGCATAGAGACAGTTATACATTTGGGAAGACCTTTGACAATGCCTTAAATTGCCCATAAGGTACAGAGTGCGGAGGATGGTGTATACAACCCCGGACAAAAATGTGTACTATAAATGAATAGTGCACAGAGCAATGCAGGCATGTCATGAACACATATGCAGGAAACATTCTGACGATAATTATGGTGATTATATAAAAGAGAGCAAAAGACTGCTTCACACCCACTTGAATGGCTATTACTAAAAAAAATGGAGAATAATAGGTGTGGCCAGGATGTGGAGAAATTGGAACACTTGTGCACTGCTGGTGGGAGTCATTTTGGAAAACAGCAGTCCCTCAAAAAGCTAAACACAGAATTACTGTAAGATCCAGTGAGTCCTCTTGTAGGTGAAGCTAAGTGAAATGTTAGACACGAAAGGACGAATTCTGTATGATTCCACCTTTATGAGGTCCTAGAACAGGCAAATTCATAGAGACAGAGTAAAATAGACGTTGCCAGGGGCTGGGGGCAGAAGTGTGGAGTTATTGTTTAGTGGGTATAGTTTCTGTTGGGATGATGAAAAAGTTCTGGGGATGGATTGGATGGTGGTGATGGTTGCATAACATTGTGAAAGTACTAAAAGCCACTTAAAAATGTTTAAAATGGTAAATTTTATGTATATTGACCACAGTAAAAAGGGCAAAAGCGGCAGTGGTTGAATTTGCCTCACTCACCCTCCTTCCAGGGTTGGGGTGGACCCCATCACGTCCCACCCGTGCTTCACCACGGTCCTGTTGGGGGGACATCAGTCCCATTTTACGGGTGAGTAAACAGGGTGCGAGGAATCTGTCCAGGGTCTGTTATTCTCCTTTAGTTTCTCCCTAACACATACATATATATTCTCATTTGTATGCCTGCTTACTGTTTGTCTCCCCTCCACTAGCATATGCATTCTCTCAGGGCAGGGACTTTGTGGGGTCCCTCACCCCAGTATTCCTAGCGCCTGGAACAGTGCCTGGCACACAAGAGACATTTATAACAAATGAAGACGCAAACTATTCTCTTTGAGCTGGTGGGGGGCCGACACAGGACATGTGCCTCTCTTCCTTCTGGCTCTGCCACCCTGTATTCAGCCTGGATGGGCGAGTGGGGACCCCACAAATCGGAAGCCTTTCATGCTCCAAACCAGGATAAATGGCCGCAGGAGAGCCGCCCCCTGAGCACCGGCACTCTTTTGGTGGCTGCGGGGCCTCCCACTTGGAGTCACCTGTTTCGAAGTGGCTGGATTCTTCCTAGCCTGCTGCCTCGCCCTGCCTTGACCCTGCCCCAGCACACCTCGGTACCTGGACAGATGTGGCCTCTTCTCTTACTTTGCTCCCGCTGGATCCAGACTCTTCTGCCTCTCAGTCCTGGGCCCGAGTGGAAGCTCGCCCTGTCCCTCTCAGGGTGGCTGAGAGCCAGAGCCCGGGCACATCTGGGCAGGAGGTGAGAGCCGGCTCCAGGCTAACCTTCGGGCCCCTCGCAGTGGCTTTCTTCTCCCTTTGGTGCTTCCTCCCTGCCCTTGGAGCTCCCTGGGAATGACATTTTACCTATACTTACACCCCTGTGTCCAGCACAAGGGCCTGTCCTGTCGAAGCTGATGGCAGATCAAGTTGCCCTCTGCTGACAGGGCAAGTCCTGCCGCTAACAGACCCCTGTCCCAGCCCTGGGTTTGGGGTGTGTCAGGGTTGTGGAGCTGGCCTGGGAGTGACAGGTTTGGGGTCTGCTTACCTCCTAATGATCTCATCTGCTCAATGAGGTGAGAGGGTCTGAGGGTCACAAACATTCTTCCAGCTCTGATGCTCAGATCATAAAACAAGGTGAAAACATGCTGAGCAGGGGAGATGATCTGTTAGCGAAGGACACGGACACCTTTCCTCCAATCTCTGCTTGGCTGACACCCTATGTTCAGGGTCATGGGGTACCACCCATTACTTTGATTTCAAAACAGCTCAGAGAGACTCATCTTTTCTCGATCCTGGTCCCCAGTATAATCTCCTTCTATGACATCACTATTTACCCATCACTCAGATTCACAACCTCAGAGCAGACTTTGCTTCCAGTTTTCCTTCAGCTCTTCCCAGGTCAGCAGGAGCCCTGCTGTTCCCACTTCCTGGCGTTGCCCTCATCTGCCTCCTTTTATCACCCCTGTGTCTGTGGCTGCCCCCAGGGCTGCCTGCTTATCCTCTGATGCGTGCCATTGACAGCCAGCTGACCTCCCCCCCTCTCACCCCTCCACCTGCCACTCCAGATGCCACACTACAGCCAGGGGGTCGTTCAGAGATATGGACTAAACCAAGTGTAAAGGTCAACAGTTCCTGCAGGTACACAGGGCTCTGGGACAATAGCATGCTGGCTGGTAAACGTTTAACAACAGCCGTGCAGGACGAGAGCCCTTATTTGTAGCAAAATTCAATGTAAGTACACCAGGTAGGTGCATGTCACGGGAGTGTGGTTAATAGGTACTCCAAACTGCTGAGCTCAACTTCAATATTAGATTTGTAAATGGTGCCTACGTACATCCGCATAACCCCTGTGGGTGGTATGACCTCTTACTTCCTAATTAAAATGATCCCTTTATCACTCCTCTCTCAGCGCTAACTCTGTCTTGTTTTTTAAATCTAGTTCACTCTATACCAGCAATTTTCATTATTTCCCAGAGGTGGAGATGTTTCCATGGTGATGCTGGGAATGGTGCAGGTACCCTCAACTCTGACCTACCTAAGGGACTTGCTGGTGGGAGACTTTATCCTGGGATCAATGGGATGGAAGCAGGAGTTGTAACCTCTACTTCTATCTCTTCCCCACACTTCAGTGCAAAAGAAAGTTGCAGAAAGCAGAAGTGAGGTGAGTGGAGAAGGACCTCATGTGGCTTTTTACCTCCTAATAAATCACTTCACCAAATGCTTATATGATTATTCTGATCAGCATGGCAGCACGCCAGAAGTTCTCACAGAGAGAGAGAGAGAGAGAGAGAGAGAGAGAGAGAGAGAGAGAGAATAACAACATCAATGCTCCGTCTCTCTGCTTCCCTTAGAACACAGCTTCTGAGTGAGGAGCTGCATTTGTTGTCTCTTTGGTGTGTGGCATGAGGGGAAAGCTATCCCACCTCTACCACTGTTGATTTGTAGAAATTGTATAGTTATATGGTTAATATAGTCAATGCATGTTGACACACTGGATACTTTGGTGCCAAAGATTGGCTTTTCTGAGTCAGCCATAGCTGACCTTGGTATTTAGCAATTTAGTATAGTTAAGAATTTATAGAGTGCCTGTGGTGTGCCTGCCCCCAGCCAGGTACTGGGGATGCAGAGATGAATGACATTCCTTGTTACGTCCCAGGAGTTTCTGGTGTGGGAGCTCAGAATTGGGGGAGGCAGGCAAGAATCCTGATTCAGGGAATGCATTTCATAGACACTGCCTCTGTAGGCAAGTTTAGATGTCCACGACTGCATGGGAACCCTTCCTTAGCAAGTCCCTGGCAATGAATTGAGGGTTGGGTTGTAGAATTAGACATGGACCCCACTTTGTCCTTTATAGCCCAGGGCCCCCTCTTCCCACCGAGAGACTGATCTCCATTCAGTGCCTAGGTCCATGATCCTCATGGAGAGAGCTTTAAAAGATTTTTTAAAATTGAGGCACAACCAATATACAGAACCATGGAAGATTTTAATCTTTCAGTTTGGAGAATTTTGATAATCATATATATCTATGTAACTCCCACTCAAAACAAAGGCTAGAACATTTTCAATCTCCAGGCGAGCTCCCTGTACCCGCCTCCAATCAACCACCCAACCACTGTGTTCTTACTTTTGTGTGTTAGAGATTAGTTTTGACTATTCTAGATTTAATATAAATGGAATCATAAGGTATGTATCCTTTGTGTCTGGCTTCTTAAAAATTTAAGATTCTTCCATTTGGGTTTTTATATCTGTTTTTATTATACCATAATTCATTTACCCATTCATCTATTATTTCCAGGTTTTTACTGACTATTATGAAGAATGTTGCTACGAACATGCAAGTACAGTTCTCTTTTGTAGACACAGGTATTTATTTCTTGTGGTAAATACCTGTGAGTGGAATTGCTGAGTCATAGGGTAGATGTATGTTTACCTTTATAGAAACTAACAAACAATTCTCTTCAGTGGATGTGGCAATCTACAGTTACAGTTGTGGTGGAGAACTCTGGCTGGGTCTGATTTTAGCCAGATGTGAAACAGAATGTCCTCATGGAGAGTTTTAACTCACACTTGTTTGGCATTTTCACACTATCCTCCTGATGCTCACAGCCTACGTACCTTTAGGTTTGAGGATATCTTGTTTACAGACCAGGAACCCAATGCTCACAGAGAGTGAGTACCTTGCCCAGTCAGCCAGGTGATACCTGGCACCTCTGGCATTCCAGCCCGGCTCTGGCTGTGTGTTATAATCAAAAATAGGATTTTTTTTTTTCTTTCTTTTGCGGTATGCTGGCCTCTCACTGTTGTGGCCTCTCCTGTTGTGGAGCACAAGCTCCGGATGTGCAGGCTCGGCGGCCATGGCTCACGGGCCCAGCCGCTCCACGGCATGTGGGATCTTCCCAGACCGGGGCACGAACCCGTGTCCCCTGCATCGGCAGGCGGACTCTCAACCACTGCGCCACCAGGGAAGCCCCCAAAATAGGATTTTGATCTTTGTCCCTGGTTCCTGACACAGAGCTCCTAAAACCTGAGGAATTTCCTGAGTGTTTTTTATTATTCATAACAAGCCCCTTTGGACCACACCAGAATTTATGCTAATGAGTTGACCACACCAGAATTTATGCTAATGAGTTGACCACACCAGAATTTATGCTAATAAGTTGATTCTTGGAAGCTCCTACAGAGCTTCAGGATGGGGGTTGGTTGCCAGAGGAACCAACCACCTGATTAGAAGGTTACAACTTTCAGCTTCACCTCCTGACCTTTGTATAGGGTAGAGGGTCTGGGGATTGACTTCCATCACCAATGGCCATGATTTAATCCAGCATACATCATAAAATTGTACTTGTAAGTAGAGTTGACTCCTTCTAGCAAATTATAAACCTGAGGGGGTCATGGGAACCCTGAATTTGTAGTCAGCCAGGCAGAAGGCAGGTCTGGGGACTTCGTTTGCAACTGGTATGTAAAGTGGGGACAGTCTTGTGGGACTGTGCCCTTAACCTGTGGGATCTGCATCGACTCCGGGTAGTTAGTGTCAGAATTGAATTGAACTGTTGGACCCTCAGTTGGTATCAATGAATCAGAGACCTGGTGTTGGAATGATGTATGTGACCTCAGTGAAGACCACGCAGGCTGACTCTTAGCTGCCCCCTCCCACTGCCCCTCTGTTTTGTTTGGGCACATAGTACTAGGTTGCCCTTTAAACAGTGGGACCTGCGGGTGTTAGAACTGAAGAGTGACGAGAGCCCTCCTCTGAGCCATGTGAATGCTCTGATGCTTGTGTTAAAACAGCAGAGTCGGGCTTCCCTGGTGGCACAGTGGTTGAGAGTCTGCCTGCTGATGCAGGGGACACGGGTTCGTGCCCCGGTCTGGGAAGATCCCACATGCCGCGGAGCGGCTGGGCCCGTGAGCCATGGCTGCTGAGCCTGCGCGTCCGGAGCCTGTGCTCTGCAACGGGAGAGGCCACAACAGTGAGAGGCCTGCGTACCGCAAAAAAAAAACAAAAAAAAACCCAGCAGAGTCATGACGTGAGCAGATATCTCCAGGGATTTGCCAGATACAATTTATCAAGCTTCTCAGGACAGACACTTACCAAGACTGAATTCCAGAATGTGTCACAGAGATAAGGAGGGGAAGCAGACAACATAAATGCCAACTGTGAGTTGACATGGAGAAGAAGTCTTATAAGAATACTTTAATGGAAATAGAAATGTCATCAGTGAACAAGACTAAATGGCAATGGAGTAGTATTTAGGGACATTTTATGAGTTTTATTAAGTTTTGTGCATTTAAAAATACTAATAACGGGAAAAGAGGGATACGATTTTTGTCTCATTATTATTTATACATAATAAAAATATCCATTAACGTTGTTGGGACTATTTGCTAGTTTTATCTTTTTCAGAAGTGATGTTTTCCCAGAGTGTCTAAGACTTCTTCTCTCATACTGAGTTGTTGAACCTGGAGCACATTGCAGTTTAGACTCCGAAGCTGACTTTATCACGAGGATATCTGGGTACTGACACTAAGCTGTGAAGACAACCCTTCCCATTACCTGTGCATGAAAGCCGCTGGGGAACTCCTGATGCCTTGAGACTACACAGCTGCGTGAGCCCATACTGTGGAGAACCATGCAGGGCAGAACTTTCAGTTCCATGCGTTTTTGCAGGAAGTGGCCCCGTACATCATCCCTTTTCACCACTCGTTAGGAGAGGAGAAGCTCAGTTCTGGAGAGGTGAAACACTTGCTTAAGTCCAGCTGGTCACTGGCAGGGGTGGGAGGAGAATGCCATCTCCTTGGACTCCTTGCTGCTGTGCGGGATGCAGGTTGTGGGGCAATGCCTCGCCTTTAGAGAGAAAGGAAAGAAAGAGAGAGTGATGTCTTAGGAAAGTGAAAGCTCCAATCTATTGAGCATTTACCACGTGTCAGGACTCTGTCAATGCTTTAGGCATCCACAACGCTAAGGAGAGAAGACTGAGCCTGGGAAAGGCGAAGTGAGCTCTCCAAGGTCAGAGGTCAAGCGAATGGGCACCTGCCATGCGATCTGTCTGTACAGCAGCCCAGTGTTGTAAACGCTGCCCTCCCCCTGGTTCAGAGTCTCACTTATCCTCATTGTCCAGACGCTGACATGACTTGGGTCTTCCCGGCCTCAGTATTCCAGAATCCGTTGTCAGCTCGCCTTTAGGCTGGTCCCTGATCACCTGAGGACCACTTCCCAGGTGTCCTTGTGGAGGAGGCTGAGGCTCACCCTGAATCATGCACCTTTATTTTCTCGGGTTTTTGCTGTAGCTCTGAAAAGGGGATGGGACACACGGAACACTGCTGTTCCAGGGTGACTGTGTTCAAGCCCACCTTTTACGCACCTCCAGCGTCGGCAGCTTCCTCTTGGTCTGTCCATGGCTCTGTTTTCCAGTGGCTGAAGGAACACATGCCGTCTGTTTTGACACATGTTCTGTGTCTTCCCAGAGACCCCGTGCCATGCACGGGCCTGGGAACTGCGTAGTCCCCCAGACACAGAGAAGTCTTCCAGCCGCAGGCAGACAGCCTAGGAGGGGAACATCCCTGGCCCATCAATGAGCCCTTCTAGTTCCTGGACCCAGGAATCAGAGCAAACCTGCGTTTAACAAGGCTTTCCTGGCCTTGGTTTTAAATCTGCAATCTGGGGAGAGAAAGAGTTGGATCCACAAGGACTTGGAGGCCAGAGCAAGTATTTAGTGAGGCTTTCACATTTCACACGTGCTACCTTTGCAGGAGCCCCACCTTCCATCTAACACCCTGACCAGGAGCCTGGGGGTGGGCTCATCTTCCACATCCAATGCTTTCCTTGCCTTCTTAATAGCCCTTTGATCATCCCCTTCTCAGCACACTCACTGCTCCTGCCTCAGCTTAAGCACTAATCATTTCTCACCTCGATGACTGAAATGGCCTCAGGTAGGGCCCCCTGTGGCCTGTATTCCCTGCTCCCTCTTGTCCTGGGTGTCTTGCCCTCTTCACTCATGCAGCGAGAGTTCTTTGGTTGGAAGCAACAAGGACCTATTCTAGTAACTTAAACAGAAGAGGATACATTGGAAGGATGCAAGTTTGTCCAGGGGTTGGAAGGGAGGGCTGGTAGACCAGGCCTGGAGCAGGCAGATGTCCTGGGTCTCACTGGAGAGAATAAACCCACCTCCCCTGACTTCACTTTTGCAAATCAAATGTCCACTACAGTTGCCAACTTTCAGATAGTGTCTGGGGGAGGGAGCAGAGCCTGGCTGAGGACCTGACTTCCCAGGGCCCTGAGTGAAGGATTTGGGAGTAAGGGAATGAGGTGATGGGCAGTGTCTTTGAGAGTAAAATGAAATCAAAGCTCAGAGGGCCATGCAAACCATTCATCAACTGGAAGGAGTGAGGCAGGGAGGGAGAGGGAGGGAGGAAGGAAGGGGAGGAAGGAGGGAGAGAGAGGAGACAAAGAAGGCAAACAGATTAATGCGAAAGGAAGGAAAGAAGGGAGTAGAGTGGAGAAAAGAGGAGCTCTGAAATTTGAGACAGTGGCTAGAACCCAGGAAGCCTGGCCAGGCATCAGGAGGTTTGAAGCAGAGGGTGGGAGGTGTCCCCAGGGGAAATTCTTTGAGCTGCAGGGAGGGGCCGCTGGAGCATTGGATGGGGGATTCGAGGCCTTGGGTGTGGATAAGAAGAGATTCTTCAAGGACACCCGCCCAGAGCCACGCTGGGCATAAGGGGAGCGGAGCAGTGAGTCACAGACCTGTCCTCGGCGCCCACAGGGTGGCAGGGACCCCGAGGCCAGCTGAGAGATTCGAGAACAACCAAGGACAGGAGAGGATGCAAAGAGCTAAGTCTGTTGAGCTACATTGTTCTCGGTCCTCTACAAGGTGGGTATCCCCGAACCTCCTTACAGATGAGTACGATCAGACCCAGAGAGCTCGAGAGCCTTCCTCAACACCCACAGCTAGGCAGTAGCACCACTGGGGGCTGGGCGCAGGGGCGTCTGCTCCCGCAAGCACGTGTGCTTTCCTCGGCACTACGTGTGCAGCCTCTGAACGCCGCTGATCCGGATCTGAGGCTCGGGGTGGGGGGGCGGGGTAGGTGGAGAGCGCAGCTTCTCAGTTAAGGGGGTGTTTGTGCTGGGCAGGGGTGCACTGCATCGAGGCAGCCGTCCCCTCCCCGGCCCAGGTGCGACCAGCTCCTTCTCAGAAACCCCTTCTCTGCAGGTGGGTGTGCAGCAAGGAAGTGGTGGGGCCGTCCTTACCTCCCCCAAGCTGGCCTTTCAGTGTCACCAGGCTGCTCCCTCCCAGGTTTCAGCACATTGCCCAGCCGTTGATTGCTCCAGGGCCTGCAGGAATGGGTCCCACGACCTGACTGTTTTCTCAACCCAGAGCGGTCACAAGGGGTTGTTTTGTTTTCTGCTGCCGCTATTAACTCAAACCGTGCTGTGTGGCATCTCATTTTGGCTTTCAAGCACCTGTTTTATCCCACCCCCAGGCTTGCCTCCATTGTCAAACCTTTCAATATGCCATCTGGAAGTCCTATAACCATTCTGAAAGGCAAGGGACCTTGTTCTTTGGAATTCTCTGCTCCTTTCCTAATTAGGAGTCAGTGGATTGAACATAAGCGAGCCCTTAGATCCATCGGAAATGCCAAGTTCAGAAGATTCTGAATTTTCATTTAGATATTTTCTTGTTCTTGGCCCAGCCCTACAAATAAATAAGCATTTGAACGTTACCCAGTTACTTTGTTTGATATGGTTGGATAGAAGTCTTGTCTCTCACAACTGATAATTCAGGCCTCCGTGTGGCTTCGGTGAATTCTTCGATTTGACTGTTGCTGTCTTCCTTTTGGAAAGATCCTTTCCAAGGCCCAACTTTACATGTGTGAATGTAAAAATGAAACTGGACTTGGTGACACAGAGCATCGTCACTCCCACAGCTGGTGAGGGACATTTCTCCTGGGGTCTCCGCTCCACGCAAGAAGGAGAGCTGCAGCTCTGGGGACTAGAGCCAGGAGTAGTGACCCTCACGGCCATACACTCACTGGGGTGGCAATTTGAGCAAAGGCTTTGCACTTGGAAGATGACCATGAACTGCAGTGGGTGGAGCTAGGACCCCACATTGGTGGGGTGGGGGGCACAGAGGGACCCTGCAGGCCTGGGGGCTGGACGCTCTCTCTGACCCTGCGGGGCTGTGTGTTCCACCAGCCCGTACTGTGGCAGCATTGCCACAGACACAGAGGTCATCGCTTGTATTTTATGATCCCTCATATTTTGTCCATGGGTCCCCCCAGTATGTGGAGTAAGTTCTGTCTGGTTGATTCTGGTGCTCTTGTTTCTTACATCTGCTTACTTTAAGGGAGTGAGAAGAACTGGCCGCAAACAGTGGGTGCGTTTCAAGCGCCATCCTGGCGGGGCGGGAGGACAGGCCACTTTCACACAGGCGCGATTTTAAGTTTCATTCCTAGGCCAAGACCTTGGCCCGTCCTCCACTGCTTCTGGTCTCCTTCTTCCTGGCTCCTCAGCAGGGACCGAGACTTTCCTCCACATTTTAAAAGTCCACACCCTGCAGCCTGTGCTGCTGATTTTTCACCCCATCTCATGCCCTAAATCTTTTCTTCTCTCCTCTTCCTGTAACCCTATTGCTTTTACAAACCCCGGCACCAGTGCTGTGCTCACTCAAGGCACATTGAGAAACTAAAGGGCCACCTGTAGACAAATTGGGCTGATGTGGATGGAGCCGGACCTAGAGCTGAGCTCTGGATGCATCATACGTAAGCATGTATGGGAAAGTGGAAAAGCACTTTAAGTTTCATTGAAGTATAGTCAATTTACAATGTTGTGTTAATTTCTGCTATACAGTAAAGAGGTTCAGTTATATATATATGTTCTTTTTCATATTCTTTTCCAGTATGGTTTATCACAGGATACTGAATATAATTCTCTGCGCTATACAGTAGGACCTTGCCGTTTATCCATCTTATATATAATAGTTTGCATCTGCTAATCCCAAACTCCCAATCCATCCCTCCTTCACCCCCCCTCCCCCTTGGCAACCACAAGTCTGTTCTCTAGGACATGGAATTCTTACAGTTTACTCCCCTTAGGAAAAGTGACGTATGTGTACCACATCCAGCTCTGAGGGAGGAACAAAGTCTCTGCTTAGCAGAACACGTAGAATGCATTGTATCCAACATATAAGAATGTTTTGGAAAAGATAGATATGAGAAATGTCAGAAATTATTATTATTATTATTATTATTATTATGCCTACAGATACGTATATAGGGACCCTAGCTTTCATCCTAAAATACATTGACTTTTAAGTACGTATAACCAAAAATTATCTGGGCCTGCTTGCCTTGTGAAGGTCCAGTCTTAGCACTGTGATGAATCAAAAGAAATGCAGTTTCAACTCCAAAAGCATTTCAGAGTAACAGAAGACTTGAAGCCTTTTGGAGGGCTAGCATATGGGAAACACAAAACACAGCATAAGGTCTCACAAAATCTTTAGGGGTGTTTCACTGCAGTCCTTGCCATCACCGTTTCTCCCTCACCCCCTCTCACAAACCACGGTCCCTCTTCTGGTCTCTCCTAAAATCTCTGGCCCACCCCCCTTTCACAACCACTTTCCACCTCTACAGCTACCGTGCTGGTCCCCTGGCTGAACACATAAATGACTCAGGATCCTGCTTCCATTCACGCTGCCAATAAAAGTGAAATACAGGAAAGGTTGTGAACACTTTAGGCCATACTTTTACCTTTGTGACATATATTGTAAAACCCAGGCAAGGTGGGTCCAAAACTTTCTTTGGACCTCATGTGAGGAGTTGCGTCTTAATAACCCCTTGCAAAGACCTTCTGTGGGGCATACAGGGACAGGAATTTCAGCCCTATTTACCCATGAGGAAACAAAGGTTCAGAGGGGTGATTTGACTTGCCCAAATCACAGAGTCCTCCAAGGGCGGAGCCCGGTCTTAAACTCAGGTCTTCTGGCTGCAAGTTAAAGGCTGTGTCCACTAATTCTCAGAAAGCAGGTCTTAGAGTTGATCTTTGGGTCATGCATGGTACAACGGGAGTCACAGCTGCACGGGGAATACATGTAGCTTTGTCTTGCTGCACAATCTGGTGGTGTTTCTAGCAGTAACACTGGCTGAGGGATGAGCTGGGCCAGGTTGAGAGTGAGGGGAGGGTGCTACCTTAGGGATTCAGGCTAGTGATCCTTATCTCACTCGTGCTGCATAAGCCCACCAAGAGGAACACTACCTTCTAGCCACCCTAGTCAGGCCCCACTAAGACTACTGGTTCCTTAGCACCCAAAGCAGCTTTTCTTGATGGAATGCAAACAATTCCCTGCCTGGGGCCCTGCCAGACCTTAGCAGAATTAAATGTGACATTCAGTTCCAGATTAATGCAAGTTGGAACGGTTTTGCTGAAGGCGTAGACTTTTGTTTGTTTGTTTCTTCATTAACTTACTGAGACCCCGAATCTGCTTTAATGACCTGGTTTTGGATTTCTGCATGAAACATGCATGAGCACAGTCTGTGTGATTTTTATAAGGGCTATCCATAATAATTATATTAACTCTGGCACCTTCTGCTATTTCTTTAAAGTTTGTTTCTTCCTTTTAAGCTTCATCCCAGGAATTTGGGCTGGAATTCAGGGATTCGTAGAACTTCACAGTGTGAGAGGAGAGGAAGTGTCCTAGCTGCTCCCTGAATCCTCTCTGAAATTCCCACCAGGGGTCCTCCAGATTGAATCTCCCTCTGTTCACGGGGAACTTCCTACCTTACAGAGCAGTTCATTTCCCCTCCAACAGCACTGTCTGAATGTCTGTCTCGAACTGATTCAAGATATGTCAGACTTGGGTGGAAGAGTTACCGGGTCTGTGTTTTCACCAGCCCTCCAGGGGGTTCCCGAACATGCTAAAGTTTGAGACCCACTGCTCTACAGAGCACTGTCTTTCTGACCTATGGCTGTGTGATCGTTACTTTTATGTGTCAACTTGGCTCAGCCATGGTGCTTAGTCGTTTGGTCAAAAACTAGTCTAGATGTTGCTGTGCAGGTCCTTTTTAGATTTAAATCAGTAGACTTTGGGTAAATCAGACTACTCTATAATGCGGGTGGGCCTCATCCAATCAGTTGAAGGGTTTAATGAGAAAAGACTGAGGTCCCCTGGGGAGAAATGAATTCTGCCTCTGGACTGCCCTGGAACTCAACACTGCAGTATCAACTCCTGCCAGAATTTTTCTGCCAGCCTGCCCTGTGAATTTCAAACTTGACAGCACCCACAATCATGTGAACCAATTCCTTAAAAATCTCTTCTCACTTCCCCTCCTCTTCCCTCCCCTTCCCCTTTTCCTTCCCTCCTCTCCCTATGTCTGTTTTGCTCTGCTTCTCTGTCCATCTATTGGCTCTATCTCTCTGGAGAATTCCAACAAATACAAACAACGTTAGAATCCAGTCTGCAATCTTTCTCACTTAGCCCAAACTTGGCTGCACAATCTTTGTCGGTACAAGACTCCAGACAGCTATTTTATTAGGCAGGAGTTAGTACAGGCATGAAATTTAATGGCGATCCAGGATTTAAAATATTAACTAGGAGCTTAAACTTTTGTAGGTAGATTTGGCAGAAACCATTTGATTTGGGTCATTCCTTGGAAGCTTCTTTATGGAAAAAAATTCTAGCTTTCTGTGAGCAGTTTAAAACCAGATGGATCTGAATTGGAATCCCCACTGTCACTTAACATGTGTGAGTAACATTTTCCTCATCAGTGAACACGGTTACTAAGTTTTTTTTCCTTTTGTGGTGTTAATAATGCTTGTAGGTAGCATATCCAAAGCGCTAATTTATGTCAGGCTTAAGGTAGGCATTCAGTGAGTGGGAGCTATTATTATTTCAGCTGTTACTTCTAACAGTGGAGGTAAACTAGAAAGATATTACTGTCAACTGGGAGTTCTAGGTAACTGTTCTCTGGTTAATCCTGGATTTATTGTAATGTGATGCCTTTTTCTGCCTTTCATTTCTTTCCCTTGCCCTGTTGGATTTACTAGAACCTCCAGAAGAATGTTGAGTAGAAGTTGTAAGAATGGACATCCTTGTTTTGATCTTGATCTTAGGGGGAAACATTTAGCCTTCTACCACTAATTCTAATATGAACAGTAGGTTTATCATAGAGGTCCCCTACCAGATTGAGGAAATTCCTTCTATTTCTGGTTTTCTTAGAGTTATTATGAGGGATGGAAGTTGGATTTTTGAAAATTTTTTACTATGTCTATTGTGATGTTTATATGGTTTTTCTTTATTAAATGTATAAATATGGTGAATTACATTGATTGATTTTTCTAATCATAAACTAACCTTGCATTCCTGGAATATACCTCAGTTGGTCATGATGGATTATATTTTTATGTTGTTAGATATCAGTTGCGAAAGTTTTGTTTGGCTTGAAATATTATTTTTTCTTCTTTTGCTTTTGTGTTTATAGGGATCTCATCGGTCTGTAGTTTTCTTGTAATATGTCTGTGTCTGGGTTTGTTACCCAGATAATGCTGGCTTCTTAGAATGGGTTGAGAAGTATTTCCTCCTTGACAATTTTCTGGAAGAGTTTATATAGAATTGGTATTAGTTTTTTCCTCAAATATTTGGAAATAAAGCCATCTGGACCTGGAGTTTTCTTTGTGAGAAGATTTTGAAGTAAAAATTAAATTAAAAGAATAGATACAAGGTGCTTTCAGGTTATCTCTTTACTCCTGGGTGAGCATGGATAATGTCTTTCAAGGAATTTGTCCATTTGATCTAACTTGTTGAATAGATGGGCCTCAGGATTTTCACAATATTCTCTTATTTTATTTTTAGCATCTGTTGAGTCTACAATTATGTCATAACTCCCATTCCTGATATTAGTAATTTGGATCTTTTCTCTTTTTTTGGTCATCAATCTGACTAGAGGTTTATCATTTTACGATTTTCCAAAAAAAACAAACAAACCAAAAAACCCCAACAAAAAACAATAGCAAAAAACCCCAAAAACAACCGCTACAGCTTTTAATTTCATTGATATTTTTCTCTTGTTTTCTGTTTTCTATTCCACTGATTTATGCCCTGATCTTTATTTTTTCCTTTCATCTGCTTACTTTGAGTTCAATTTGCTCTTCTTTTCTATTTTTTTTTTAAAGGTGGAAACTGAGATCCTAGATTTGAGATTTTCTTCTTTTCTAACCTATTTTCACGCATTAAATTTCCCTCCAAGTATTTCTTTGTCCACAACCCATCAATTTTGATATGCTATGTTTTGGCACTCAATCCACTGATAGAGTTTTCTTCCCAGTATGAGTCATTTTGCCTGCCTCTTTTCATGTGTGGTCATTTTTTACTGGATGCCAGACATTGTTACTCTTTTTTTGTTGCGTGCAAGATATTTTTGTTCTCCTGTATGCATTTTTGAGCTTTGTCTGGGACACAGTTGAGTTACTTAGAAACAGTTAGATCCTGTCTAGTCACATGCCTTTAAACTTTCTTAGGGGGAATTGGAGCTGCGTTTACTGTAGGGGTACTTGTTTCCCACTCCTGAACCTTATGCCTCATGGTCTGTGAGGTTTCCAGCCGGCTGGTGGGAAGATACGCTATTCTGGTTCTTTGTGGATGCTGGATCTTCTTCTCTCTGATCCTGTCAGGCGGTTCTTTCCCAGGCTCTGGTACACTCGTGCCGATCCACACTCTGCTGGATACTTCGCAGTTGTTTGGAGTTGTCTCTCTGTGCAGCTTACTCTTCCCTCAGGAACTCTGTATCTGTCTTGGTTTCTTTGGACTCTCAGCTTTGTCTTCTCAACGCGTGGAGTCTGTGAGCTGTCCAGGGTCCCCTCTCTGTGCTGTGGCCTGGAAACTCTCTGGGCAGTGAGGTGGGCAATGATAGGGATCATCTGTTTGCTGACTGTCAGGGATCACTGTCCTTCCAGTCTATGGGCCGTCTCTTAAAAACTAAGTTTCAGATTGGAGGATAAATCTGGTCCCTTTTACCTCATCTTGGGCATTTAAACCTCTTAACAATCTTACAGGTAAGGCCTATTATACCCCCACTTTACAGATAGAAAACTTCTGCAGGGCATTTTTTTTTTTAAACATCTTTATTGCAGTATAATTGTTTTACAATGGTGTGTTAGTTTCTGCTTTACAACAAAGTGAATCAGTTATACATATACATATGTTCCCATATCTTTTCCCTCCCTCCCATCCTCCCTATCCCACCCCTCTAGGTGGTCACAAAGCACTGAGCTGATCTCCCTGTGCTATGCGGCTGCTTCCCACTAGCTATCTATTTTATATTTGGTAGTGTATATAAGTCCATGCCACTCTCTCACTTTGTCACAGCTTACCCTTCCCCCTCCCTATATCCTCAAGTTCATTCTCTAGTAGGTCTGTGTCTTTATTCCCGTCTTACCCCTAGGTTCTTCATGACCTTTTTTTTTTTCCCTTAGATTCCATATATAAGTGTTAGCATACGGTATTTGTTTTTCTCTTTCTGACTTACTTCACTCTGTATGACAGACTCTAGGTCCATCCACCTCACTACAAATATCTCAATTTCATTTCTTTTTATGGCTGAGTAATATTCCACTGTGTATATGTGCCACATCTTCTTTATCCATTCATCTGTTGATGGGCATTTAGGTTGGTTCCATGTCCTGGCTATTGTAAATAGTGCTGCAATGAACACTGTGGTACATGACTCTTTTTGAATGATGGTTTTCTCAGGGTATATGCCCAGTAGTGGGATTGCTGGGTCGTATCATAGTTCTATTTATAGTTTTTTAAGAAACCTCCATACTGTTCTCCATAGTGGCTGTATCAATTTACATTCCCACCAACAGTGCCAGAGGGTTCTCTTTTCTCCACACCCTCTCCAGCATTTATTGTTTCCAGATTTTCTGATGATGGCCATTCTGACTGGTGTGAGATGATATCTCATTGTAGTTTCTAATGATTAATGATGTTGAGCATTCTTTCATGTGTTTGTTGGCAATCTGTATATCTTCTTTGGAGAAATGTCTATTTAGGTCTTCTGCCCATTTTTGGATTGGGTTGTTTGTTTTTTTGTTATTGAGTTGCATGAGCTGCTTGTAAATCTTGGAGATGAATCCTTTGTCAGTTGCTTCATTTGCAAATATTTTCTCCTAAAGGTAAGGCCAGACACTCTAAAACTCTTAGAGGAAAACATAGGCAGAACACTCTATGACAGAAATCACCACAAGATCCTTTTTTGACCCACCTCCTAGAGAAATAAAAACAAAAATAAACAAATGGGACCTAATGAAACTTAAAAGCTTTTGCATAGCAAAGGAAACCATAAACAAGACCAAAAGACAACCCTCAGAATGCAGGGAGGTTTTAAGTGACTTCTCAAGGTCACCAACTAGAAAGCGGCAGTGTCTGAGCGGAGCCCAGCTTCAGGCGGCTGTCAGCTTCTGGGATCCCCCAGCAGAGGTTGTGGTATGGCCAGTGTCCACTAGAGGGTAGCAGAGGTCCAGTATGGTTTGCAGAAACACAGGGGCTTTGTTTCCCCTGTGGCTTCCACTTTTTCTTGGCTCCTATCCTCTCACTGCTTTTGTGTCCTCTCCTGGTGATTCCTTAGCTTTAAGCTTTATTGCCTCATGACTTTGCTTCTTGGATGGTAGGCTGAGACGAAGCCCCAGAACCACTGCCCTTAAGTCAGCAGGTTACAGACCCTGGGCAACGGGGTCTGAGCGGAGAGGCAGCTGCATGAGGCCAACCACAGAGGACACATGGTGTGGAAAAGCTGGATTTCCCTTCACTCTCCAGCGTAACTTCTACAAAATGGTATGGGCTTTAAAAACGTGTTTACAGGCTTTCACGAGCTAAAGTCTGGTTACAGCTTCAAGTGGGCGTGGCTGACTAGTGGTTCCCCGGCTCCGTGCTCTCCACTCTCACAGTGATGACAAGGTGGGATAGATACTGTCCTTATTTTTAAAAAGGTTTGCTTTACTAGACCTTGATGAAATATATAAAAATGGTTAAGTGCCATAAAGTCATTCTTTATGTAGACTGTTCAAGGAACTGATATCAATCAGTTCCACTTGTTGAAAGCTCTGGAACTTAAGCCATCTGCTGAATGCAGAGGCAGCCTTCCTGACACCTGGGGGTGGACACCTTCCTGTCACTGCGTTTTCTCCAGGCACACATGCAGACCCTAGAGGGACCAAGGGAAGCAGACGTCACTAGAAACCTTAGAATGCAGACTCCCATACACGCATGTTCGCCCCTCCTGGATCTGGGCTCCTGCTGGGTTCACCTTTTACCCCCTGGAGCTCACCCAGCTCAGAGCCAGTGCCAATACGCATTCTTAATAAAACAACATATTTGAGAGACATTATAGTCTCTTTCCTCATACCCACGGCATCATGACCTCAAAGACTTTCAACGCTTATTTATTTATTCACTAATGCAAATGTATTTATAGACCCCATGCTGGTACGGTGGTGTGCAAAACAGACACCGTCGCTGTGTTTATAGAGCTTGACATCAAGCAGGAGGATGGATGCAAAGGGTGCAAGGGGCATGGAGCCAGGAGGCCTTCCTGGGTCCTGGGGTCAGGAAAGACTTGCTGGAGAAATGAGCTCTAAGCCTGCAGGTGGGACGCGCAGGGTGGGGGCCAGGGAGGAGCCTGGGGTGAGCAGATGGTTGCTGCAGAGGGTGTGCCGGGAGGAGCCGTGGACGGCCTCTCCAGCCAGCAGTGCCTGGGACCTTGCGAGCTTCTGCTGGGGGCTTTTGCTCAGGGTTTTCCAGGGAAGCAAAATCACTCTAGGTATTTTGAGTAGAGAGAGATTTACTATGGGCAACTGGGGGCTTTTTAAACCATGGGAGAGACTGGGAGAGTGAAGGTCAGGAAGACTTCCTTAGGGCTTCCAGAACAGATAGGGAGGGGACCCTGGGGCCTGCAGTCCCAAAGCAGGTGTTGTCAGGACACGTGCAAGCCTGAGAGCTGCCTGCCTGTGGGGGTCACCTACCTGCGGCACCCGGAGGACGATTCTCAGAAGCCCTGGGAGGCAGAGAGAGCACCACCCATGAGCAGCTGCAGGACGAGTTTTCTCCACTTCCGCACCAGATCCCAGTGCCCGTGCTTAGCAGCTGAATCTAACCTGGACCCAGAGGGGCAGTGATTCTGTGGCTCCAGGTGTATCCCTGAGAAGCAGAGGACAGTGTAGCAGAGACAAGGAGATGCTGCTGACAATCGACAATCCAGAAAAATCAGTTGTGGAGGAGGAACTGGGCTCATGTCCCCTGTCACTAACTGGCTGTGTACCTCTCTCCAGACCTCAGCTTCCTCCTCTGGAAAGTGGGGTGACAATACTACCTGCTTAACGTGTGTCATCGAACATCAGACAAGGTGACATAAGTAAGGTTCTTAGCACAGTGCTGGGCATGTAGGTTTCAATGATTTCTGGTTATTATTGTTAGTAATGTTTATGCTATTATATATTGAAAAAAAAGTTGAAAACCATTAATGGATTTTAAAAGCAGAACAGAAATAGGCAGTAGTTTTAGGCTGTCACCGGGAATGACAACCACACGTGCCGAGCTGACTAGCTCTGTGGCCAGGACCACCAGGGTGAGGCCCAGAGCACATCCTGCGGGGCATTCAACTCCCACAGCCTATCAAGTTCTTGTGAGTCTTCAACACGTTCAGATGGGCCACGTGCATGAGGCATGTGGAGTGGGCAGGATTATTTCCCCCCTTTTGGCCCAGTGAGAATTTGCCTTTCTCCATGGGCCACTGTTTCTAAAAGTCTGTCCATAGAGTTCAAATGGTGCAGTTTGCTTAGTTCCTGAACTGTTTCAGGAGGCTGCTCTGGCTTACTTCTTTTTGCATCTGGGGGGTGGCATGGGGCCACAGGAGCCTCTGAACGGGATTTGTACTCCTAGTTTGGGGCATGGTAGCAATGCAATTCTGGGAGTATCTGTCTTGGAGAAACAGCCGCTGAACAAGGGTGGGGATGGGATGGACCCCTGAACAGGGCAGATGTGGAATCATGGCTGAGCCAGATGGGCAGGGGTCCAAAGGCAATGTTCACTGGTCCAACAGGGAGGTTTCACTCAAAAAACTAAGAAGGAGCCAGCTCCCAGGGGCACAGCTACACAGAAACTAAAGGCTCCAGACTCCATCTGGAGTGTGGCTGCTGGTGGGAAGGAAGATCTAAACCCTCCGCTGGCTCGGAGGTCCTGGGGGTCTGAGCCTGCAGGAGGAAGGTCTGGAGTTGCTGTGGGAAAGATGCTGTTCTGAACCCTGTTCTGTTAGGCCCATTTAACCCTCACATCAACTCTAGGAAGCAGGTGCTGTTATTATTTCCAGTGACAAATGAAGAAACCGAGGTTCAGAGAGGCTAAGGCACCCACCTCAGGTCACACAGCTGGTGAGTCGGATGGCTGGTGCCCCAGTAACCTGGCTCTGGAGAATGAGTCGGGCACCATGCTCCCCCGCAGATGCATCTGTGCACTTTCTCATCCGCATGCTCTAGAGTCATCTTGAGGGCAGTGCTCTTCAAAGGCCCATCTGCGGAATTTGTGGGCCTTCGAACCATTCATTGATCATAAAAGACAATCAGCCTGGAGAGAGGGCAGGGCTGTTCTGTAGGAAAGAACGTGCCTAAGACGGGGCCAGATGTAGCCCAGTACAGGGCCCTGAGTGCTGCGTGTGTGCATGTGTGTGAGTGTGGCTGTATGTGTGCGCATGCGTGTCTATAAACTCCGGAAAAGGCAAGCACCAACTCCGGCAAAGGCTGGAAGCTAGAAATGCAAACACACTGGGTATCTGCCTGACAAAGCCAGTTATTTCTGTGTATTCATTTGTTCTTTATCATTTTAATGGAGGCAACATTGACCCTGATGGAAGAAGTTAAGAAATGAAGCCTCTGTGTTTTGTGATTTTACTGGCATTTAGTAATCACGCGTACGCACACCCCCCTTCCCCCTCCCCCTCAATGAGCGCGCGCGCGCACACACACACACAGTGTCAGAGACACAGGCAACTGGAATCACAGAATCTCATTCCTAACTTGAACGACTTTTCCTCTGAATGAGCTTAAATGTGTCTTCCTGAATTGTCCGTGTGTTAAGCCTGGCTCCTGGCTCCAAGCCTTTGCTTCCTTATCTGAAAACCTGTTTCTCAGGGGTGTGCTGAGGGTTAGTGAAGGAGCAGGTGTGAACATTAAGCAGGCTTGGCATCCTTGCAGGCCACCCATGTCGGCTCACTCTACACTCTGTGCTTCCCCACCTAGTGCCTGGCGGTGTGTGTGGCACTTTTCTAGGGCACCGTGAGAAGCCCGAGTGCCCTATACCGTAGGGTGCTACTCTTCTTATGGAGGTGATAGGCCCCCCAAGGCGTTAGAAGAGGTACTCGGCGTGTTCAATAGCCTCTTCTTTCCGACGTCCTTTTCTGCAGTCCTCTTGCCATCTTGCCTCCTCTGCACTGGGCCTGCCTGCTCAGAAGTGGGACAGTGGAGGTCCAGCCATCAGGAGGAGTATCTGCTCCCTTTCTTCTTTCCTTCTATCCCAGGCTCCAGCCCTGGTCGGCCTGTGCTGACCCGGCAGGGGTCCCACAGTAGGGAAGGGAAGAGTAGGTTGGAGTGACATGTGTCTCATCACACAGGGACTGCCGGGGTGAGGTGGGAGAGGGCTTCCCAGCGTCACCTGCCCTGGACTCCCCAATTCTAGTACTCCATTTTTTTTTTTTTTAATCTTTATGTTCCTTTATTGGAGCAAGATTCCTGACCAGTATACAGTGATGTATTTGCTACAGAGACCTGTGCAGAAATTACACACTATCCATGTAGACAGGTTTTCGTTACACTTTGCCTATTGATGGAAGAGCTCCATTTATAAAGTTTTTATACATCAAAAAGCTTTGAATTTGACCAGGCGGTCCATTAATTCATCTCTGAAAAAGCTAAGTGGCATTTAATTTTAGCTACTATCTTTGACAGCATTAAAAAGCTTATGCGTTAGGTAGCTTCTCAAAATGTGATTTATGCACGATGGCATTTAGCAGACAGAGCAGAGTCCGTCATCTCCCCCAGATTCACACAGACAGGTCTCATTTGAGAGCTATATGCTAAAAGAGCTGGTACTTCTAGTATTCTTTTATTGTTTCCTTTTCTGAGGATAACCCAGCCCGTGTATGTATAGGCACCTTGATAGTTTTCTCCCAGTTAAGAGAAAACTCTGCTATCTTTTATTCTCAGGGCTCCCGTTCTGAGGAAAGATCTATTTAGCCTGAATTTATAATCTTATTTCAGAATGTTGCCAAGGGCATCTGAGATGACGTGAACCATAAGAATACAGGGCAGCCCATCCCCGCCTCTCCATCCCAGCCACAGGGACGGGAGAGCTCAGAGAGCTCAGGTTGGTAAGTTCTTGCTAGTCAGACCTCCGTGCCTCCTGTTGCCTAAAGTCTAGCCAGTACTGGGACTGGGATTTGAGTTCCTGTGGTCTGAATGAGGCCCCCGGCCCCTAGAAGGGCAGTGGGCAGGCAGTTCTCCTTGGAGTGTGCATGTAGCAGGTACTGGACAACGCAAGCTGAACATGACGTGGTCTGATCCCTGAATTTCGTTTTACAGATGATCAAACTGGGACCCAACCATCTCTACTTCCACTCTGCCGCGGAGTGGATAAAATGTTATCGTGAAGTGCCAGGGACGAAGGCCACCGCTGTCCAGTCCCACCAAGTTCAGAGTCTGGGGGCTTTCCATTGTATCCCACGTCTGTTCCTCTGGGTGTCAGGGACGGCAGCGTTCGTCCCAGGGGACTTGTGAAAGTTGGAAAAGATGCTCAGTAGATGAAACAGTCTGGGTGAGGAGCTGTAAAACCCCTATGGGCTGGTGGGAACCATTTCTGCATGCAGCATGGGGACCCCTGCCTCTGGGTGGACCTCACTTGTCAGCAGTGAAAGCAACAGCTCACTTAGCTTTTCAACGCAGGGGATGTGCGGACCACTCAGAAGGTTAGCATCCAGTCAGTGGCTCCCTGGTGCTGGATGGAAGGTTCTTTCAATATTGACACTTCGTGACCTTCTCTCTTTTTGGTCCCCCAGGCCTCAACCTCCTTCCTTCTAGTCCAAGTGCAGCTGCTCATCTATTCTCCCCAGATCTAGGCCCACTTCTTTTTTTCTCTCTAATCTGTTGTATGGGAGGAAAGTTATCCCTGCTTCCCAGAGAGTGAGGAGTCCCCTCTAGAGGCCCAATTTGTCTTACCATGACTTGGCTCTGGTAAATCAACAGTTTTGCCTTTTCCACTACTGTCTAATATGTCAGTTTTGAGACCTAGCTTTGGAGCTCAAAAAACTGAATACTGAATATTTTATTTTCTTGTGTTCCAATAATATATGTCGATAATCTGAAATGTATTGGGGGGGACGACCTGAGCATAGTGACTGATTCTCCGAAAGGCTCTAGTGCACAGTCGTGTTTGTCACGGCTGGCCAACCCCTTTGGGAAGTGGGCCGCAGCCATCTCCCTGCAGACAATGGTGCACGTTCAGTGCGATTATCTCTACCCCACAACTCCTCTGGCTCTCCCCATTGTTTCCAGGGATGTGTTTATAAGCCACCTTAGACGGATGATAGCTTTGTAAAAGCCTCATGAAGAATCCCCACAATCTACCCATAACCTCTAATGCACAGATAGTAATGTCCCCAGAAGGCAATGTGGTGGAGTGGGGACGGCACCGCCCGGAAGCTGCCAGTCTGCCTTGCCTCCATCCCACGCCTACTCTGCAGCCTTGCAAATTGCATGCACTGTTTCAGCCTCAGTGTCTTTATGCGCAAAGCAATTATAGTACAACCTTGATCTGTTGGACTCACAGGATTGTTTTAAGAATCCAACCATTGTGGACAGAAGGTTCTTTGTAAACTGCACAATGCTGGGCCACTTGCTCTTTTATCCATGATCTCCTGGCAGCAGCTGAAACACTGGGGACCTCCCTTCCTTACCCTGGGCACCCCCCTTCCCACGTAGCTCACTCTCCTGATGACGGGGCAGTAGCCCCCGGGGATCCGTCCTGGGGGTGCCCTGTGCTGGAGGCCTGCTCTGGGCTGAGGCTTAGCTCAGAATGCTGGCTAATTAGCTGAACAATTTGCAGTCTTTCTCGGCAAAGCAACCCTTGGGGGAGCGCGCGGAGTGTGACTCACATTCCAACTTCCTCATAAAGGAGAATGTTTTGAGAATCATTCTAGCACTGCAGCCTGGGGTCACACAATCCAGACATTTGGCTTCTCTTCCTTCCCCAGCATTCCTTAAGACCTTTCTTTTTATCCCCCTCCCCCTCCCCGTCCCGCCGTCCACCCTCCATGCACCAATGGGCTTAGTCAGAATCAAGAGTCCTCCAGAATAAAGACTCCTCGGTGTCTACAAAGACCCATGTCAGGCTCCCTTTCCACAAGCAGTCCTGGCCAGACCCAGGGTCTTTCTTACAGACACGTGAACAGCAGAATTCAAAGGGTCCAGCAGAGCATCTAGTCTAAGGGCCCTGTTTGTAAAGGGATAAACGGTGCCCAGAAGGGAAGGGAGCGGAGGAGAACGGAAGTATCTTGGTAACATGCTGTGTACAAGCCTCGTGTGAGGCTCACTTAATCTCTGCAGCAACCCCGGGGAAGGGAAGCCCTGCCCATCTCACAGAGGAGGGAAATGGATCTCAGAGGGGAGAAATGGTTGCCCGAGACCACACAGCTTCCAGAAGAGACCAGCTCTGCTGGCTCATGAGGTTATTCTTTGGGCGGATGTTTACTAAGGACCAGGAAGCAGCAGAAAGAGACAGCTTGGCTTCAGAGACTGTCTGTCCCTCTGGGCCTCCTATCATCAAGGCGGGGAGAATCATGCTGTCTGCTCTGTGGGTCTGGAAGAGGAGGAGATGGATTCCTATATATAAAGATACCTCCTGGGCTTCCCTTGTGGCGCAGTGGTTGGGAGTCCGCCTGCCGATGCAGGGGACACGGATTCGTGTCCCGGTCCGGGAGGATCCCACATGCCGCGGAGTGGCTGGGCCTGTGAGCCATGGCCGCTGAGCCTGCACATCTGGAGCCTGTGCTCCGCAACGGGAGAGGCCACAACAGTGAGAGGCCCGCGTACCACCAAAAAAAAAAAAAAAAAAAAAAAAAAGATACCTCTTTCC